>NC_069499.1:1095008310-1095280810 GCF_027579735.1 Bombina bombina
ACATACGAGACAGCACACACTTAATACAACAAATACAAGCAGTAACATGGCAAGAAAATTACACTTGGTTATCCATAGATGTCTCAGCACTTTATTCGAGCATCCCCCATGAGGAAGGCCTCACAGCTCTGACATATATGCTAAGGAGACACACCAGTTACCCAGAGGAATTTATCACATTCCTTGTGGAACTCACAAAATTTCTCCTTACACACAACTACTTTGTCTTCGAGGGCCATTACTACCTCCAGAAATGTGGCACTGCCATGGGAGCTAAGTTTGCCCCCTCTTATGCAAACTTGTATATGGGATATTTTGAACATCTTTATCTCTTTGGGGGTGGACTGGCCCTTGAGGACAAAGTAGTTGTGTACGGTAGATTTATAGATGATCTAATTTTGATCTATAAGAAGAACACAGAACTTACCATCCAAGAAATCATTAATTATTTTAATAATAACATACTCAACCTGACATTCACACACCAAAATGATGACCACATTATTAATTTTCTAGACCTTACACTAGAACACAATAGGGTAGGAGAAATCATCACTAGCACATTCAGAAAACCGCTAGCAAGAAATACGATACTAAGAGCAGACTCTTGCCATGCTCCACACATACAAAGAGGTATCCCTAAGGGCCAATACCTCAGACTACGGAGAAATTGTAGTTCCCTCCAGGCATACACCAAACAAGCAGATGAACTAACAAATAGATTAGTAGCTAGAGGCTACAAAAAAAGTTTGCTTTTCAAAATCAAATTGCAAGTAATGAGAATGGATAGGACATCATTGCTAATTAGCAAAACAGCCAAAAGCACATCAAACAGAAATGACATAAAAGAAGACATATGTTTTGTCACAAACTATAGCAACCAATTTTACACCATCACTAGAATTATTAAGAAGTATCTCCCTGTTCTCAATAGTGACATCATCCTAAGGGATAAATTACAGAAACGCATTAGATTTGTAGCCAAAAAAGCACCAACAATACGAGATAAGATTACACACAAGTTTCATGATAAAACCCCATTAACTACCAATTGGCTCACTCCCACAAAAGGCAACTACAGATGTGGCCGTATACCATGTAAAAGCTGCAAATATACCGATAAGTATCTAACATTTACCTCTTCGCAAACCAACACAACATACCCCATCACCACTAGGATGGACTGTACATCAACATACATAATCTATTTGATCACATGTTCATACTGCCAACAACAATATGTTGGTATCACCACACGTCCCTTAAAAGACCGCATAAGGGAACACCTCCGATCCATAGAGGAAGAATTCCCTAGAACACCAGTGGCGAAACATTTTCACACACACCCACAAAAACTGACCCACTTTACATTCAAAGCAATCGAACATATAACAAATAACCCTTTAGGAGGAGATAGGAATAAAACTCTATCCAAAAGAGAAGTATACTGGATCTTCATGCTGCAAACTAGGGCACCACAAGGCATGAACAAAAGATACGATGTTAATCTATACATTGAATGAATAGTACCCCTTCTTCCACTCATCCAAGATGTCTTTTGATTCCAAAATCTATATGCCAGGGACACACAATAAAAACCTCATAGTAGAGAAAAGTACGAAACTATAAGTAATAACCAAGAAACATACACATAAAATCACAGGATGTTCCCAGTTTAGGTCTAGACGAATTCATCCCTCTCCCAAAAACAAATTAATTACCATTTTTTCCTTTAGCTAATCTATTGTATAAAGAAAAAAAACATACAAAAATTATTTTATCATGCTTTCTAATAGCCCTATTCCTTACCCAGTGTTGTTATTCACAACAGGTAAGGTAGCTAATATACCCCTGTAGTCCCCTACAGTATCAAACAACAGAACTGTCCTCTTTAGTATGGACAATACCTATTTCTAGAGTAATTCTTTATTTACTGTTTGTCCTTTCTCTCCTATTTGCGATATACAACCAGGAGCCATTATTATCAGGGGACCCAAGGGATGTAGCATAGTAAATATAGACTGTTTTATGGACCTTACAGAAGTAACTTACAAACATATAGTATCAAAGTTAGCCATAAAAGCTATTAGACTACAGAATGTTATTAATTATTAATCATTTTTATGCATGATGATGTTTGGAACAGTACTGTTAGCCCCATGAAGGGCTATTGTCAATTTTTGTTCCAGTTGTGCCACATATTACTCCTGCAAGTCCAAATTTCCCCATAAAGGGCTTTGTTAAATTACGGGACTTCAAAATGCGAGCCAACTGTCTAACTTAAATATGTGCTTATTCTTAGATGTAAAAAATGTAAAAAACATAGAAACTAAAATCAAAGTAAATTACATAATAGGCACCTAGATATACATACACTGTTGTGACATTATTCAGTACTATACCAACTGAGATTTATATATATATATGTTAGAAACAATATGTATAATTAAGCTCTATTTTTAAAATCATTCAATCATTATTTATCTGTTCTTTTTTAGTCCTCTGCTGCCCAGGATCGATGCAAACATAGCAGTGGGTGACCATCAGACCACACACCTGTTGGCAATTTTTACATCTAAAGATCAAATTACCATACCTGCCCTGATAGGTCACTCACCACTTTATATTGACCCTGAACAGCAGAGACCAATATCTCTGATGAAGCGCATGTGCCCATGTGCGAAACGCGTAAGATTGGAGTTCACCTTGTATCCAGAAAGCCTACCTTGCAATAAAACTTTTTCCTGACACCTGGGCTCAGCTCTCCTTCTTCCTCATTTTATATTTATTAACCCCTAATCTGTCCCCTACAACGTCGCCTCCACCTGCCTACACTTATTAACCCCTAATCTGCCGACCGGACCTGAGCGCTACTATAATAAAGTTATTAACCCCTAATCCGCTTCACTAACCCTATAATAAATAGTATTAACCCCTAATCTGCCCTCCCTAACATCGCCGACACCTAACTTCAATTATTAACCCCTAATCTGCCGACTGGAGCTCACCGCTATTCTAATAATTGTATTAACCCCTAAAGCTAAGTCTAACCCTAACACTAACACCCCCCTAAGTTAAATATAATTTACATCTAACAAAATTAATTAACTCTTATTAAAGAAATTATTCCTATTTAAAGATAAATACTTACCTGTAAAATAAATCCTCATATAGCTACAATATAAATTATAATTATATTATAGCTATTTTAGGATTTATATTTATTTTACAGGTAACTTTGTATTTATTTTAACCAGGTATAATAGCTATTAAATAGTTAAGAACTATTTAATAGCTAAAATAGTTAAAATAATTACAAAATTACCTGTAAAATAAATCCTAACCTAAGTTACAATTAAACATAACACTACACTATCAATAAATTAATTAAATAAACTACCTACAATTACCTACAATTAAACCTAACACTACACTATCAATAAATTAATTAAATACAATATCTACAAATAAATACAATTAAATAAACTAGCTAAAGTACAAAAAATAAAAAAGAACTAAGTTACAAAAAATAAAAAAATATTTACAAACATAAGAAAAATATTACAACAATTTTAAACTAATTACACCTACTCTAAGCCCCCTAATAAAATAACAAAGCCCCCCAAATTAAAAAAATGCCCTACCCTATTCTAAATTACTAAAGTTCAAAGCTCTTTAACCTTACCAGCCCTGAACAGGGCCCTTTGCGGGGCATGCCCCAAAGAATTCAGCTCTTTTGCCTGTAAAAAAAAACATACAATCCCCCCCCCAACATTACAACCCACCACCCACATACCCCTAATATAACCCAAACCCCGCTTAAATAAACCTAACACTAAGCCCCTGAAGATCTTCCTACCTTATCTTCACCCTGCCAGGTTCACCGATCCGTCCTGAAGAGCTCCTCCGATGTCCTGATCCAAGCCCAAGCGGGGGGCTGAAGAGGTCCATGATCCGGCTGAAGTCTTCATCCAAGCGGGAGCTGAAGAGGTCCATGATCCGGATGAAGTCTTAATCCAAGCGGGAGCTGAAGAGGTCCAGGATCCGGATGAAGTCTTCTATCAACGGCATCTTCAATCTTCTTTTTTCCGGATCCATCTTGCAGACCTCCGACGTGGAACATCCTCTTCTCCCGATGCCTACTAGCCGAATGACGGTTCCTTTAAGGGACGTCATCCAAGATGGCGTCCCTCGAATTCCGATTGGCTGATAGGATTCTATCAGCCAATCGGAATTAAGGTAGGAATATTCTGATTGGCTGATGAAATCAGCCAATCAGAATCAAGTTCAATCCGATTGGCTGATCCAATCAGCCAATCAGATTGAGCTTGCATTCTATTGGCTGTTCCGATCAGCCAATAGAATGCGAGCTCAATCTGATTGGCTGATTGGATCAGCCAATCGGATTGAACTTGATTCTGATTGGCTGATTCCATCAGCCATTCAGAATATTCCTACTTCAGCCGGATCATGGACCTCTTCAGCCCCCCGCTTGGGCTTGGATCAGGACATCGGAAGAGCTCTTCAGGACGGATAGGTGAACCTGGCAGGGTGAAGATAAGGTAGGAAGATCTTCAGGGGCTTAGTGTTAGGTTTATTTAAGGGGGGTTTGGGTTAGATTAGGGGTATGTGAGTGGTGGGTTGTAATGTTGGGGGGGGGATTGTATGTTTTTTTTTACAGGCAAAAGAGCTGAATTCTTTGGGGCATGCCCCGCAAAGGGCCCTGTTCAGGGCTGGTAAGGTTAAAGAGCTTTGAACTTTAGTAATTTAGAATAGGGTAGGGCATTTTTTTATTTTGGGGGGCTTTGTTATTTTATTAGGGGGCTTAGAGTAGGTGTAATTAGTTTAAAATTGTTGTAATATTTTTCTAATGTTTGTAAATATTTTTTTTATTTTTTGTAACTTAGTTCTTTTTTATTTTTTGTACTTTAGCTAGTTTATTTAATTGTATTTATTTGTAGGAATTGTATTTAATTAATTTATTGATAGTGTAGTGTTAGGTTAATTGTAGGTAATTGTAGGTAGTTTATTTAATTAATTTATTGATAGTGTAGTATTATGTTTAATTGTAACTTAGGTTAGGATTTATTTTACAGGTAATTTTGTAATTATTTTAACTATTTTAGCTATTAAATAGTTCTTAACTATTTAATAGCTATTGTACCTGGTTAAAATAAATACAAAGTTACCTGTAAAATAAATATAAATCCTAAAATAGCTATAATATAATTATAATTTATATTGTTGCTATATTAGGATTTATTTTACAGGTAAGTATTTATCTTTAAATAGGAATAATTTATTTAATAAGAGTTAATTAATTTCGTTAGATGTAAATTATATTTAATTTAGGGGGGTGTTAGTGTTAGGGTTAGACTTAGCTTTAGGGGTTAATACATTTATTAGAATAGCGGTGAGCTCCAGTCGGCAGATTAGGGGTTAATAATTGAAGTTAGGTGTCGGCGATGTTAGGGAGGGCAGATTAGGGGTTAATACTATTTATTATAGGGTTAGTGAGGTGGATTAGGGGTTAATAACTTTATTATAGTAGCGCTCAGGTCCGGTCGGCAGATTAGGGGTTAATAAGTGTAGGCAGGTGGAGGCGACGTTGAGGGGGGCAGATTAGGGGTTAATAAATATAGTATAGGGGTCGGCGGTGTTAGGGGCAGCAGATTAGGGGTACATAAGGATAACGTAGGTGGCGGCGCTTTGCGGTCGGCAGATTAGGGGTTAATAAGTGTAGGTAGGTGGAGGCGACGTTGTGGGGGGCAGGTTAGGGGTTAATAAATATAATACAGGGGTCGGCGGTGTTAGGGGCAGCAGATTAGAGGTACATAAGGATAACGTAGGTGGCGGTTGGCAGATTAGGGGTTAAAAAAATTTATTCGAGTGTCGGCGATGTGGGGGGACCTTGGTTTAGGGGTACATAGGTAGTTTATGGGTGTTAGTGTACTTTAGAGCACAGTAGTTAAGAGCTTTATAAACCGGCATTAGCCCAGAAAGCTCTTAACTACTGACTTTTTTCCTGCGGCTGGAGTTTTGTCGTTAGATGTCTAACGCTCACTTCAGAAACGACTCTAAATACCGGAGTTAGAAAAATCCCATTGAAAAGATAGGATACACAATTGACGTAAGGGGATCTGTGGTATGGAAAAGTCGCGGCTGAAAAGTGAGCGTTAGACCCTATTTTGAGTGACTCCAAATACCGGCGGTAGCCTAAAACCAGCGTTAGGAGCCTCTAACGCTGGTTTTCACGGCTAACGCCAAACTCCAAATCTAGGCCTTAGGGTTTATTTTATAGGTAAGTATTTAGTTTTAAATACGATTAATTTAGTTAATGCGAGCAATATTATTTAGATTTATTAAAATATTTAAGTTAGGGGGGGTTAGTGTTAGACTTAGGTTTAGTGGTTAATAAGTTTAATATAGGTTGCGGCGGTATGGGGGGCAGGATAGGGGTTAATAACTTTAATATAGGTGGCAGCGGGGTCCGGGAGCGGCGGTTTAGGGGTTAAACAATTTATTTAGTTGCGGCGGGGTCTGGGATCCGCAGGATAGGGGTTAATAAGTTTATGTAGGTGGCGGCGGTATAGGGGCCGGCAGATTAGGGGTTAATATGTATAATGTAGGTGGCGGTGGGGTCCGGTAGTGGTGTTTATTATAGTTGCGGCGGGGTACAGGAGCGGCGGTTTAGGGGGTAATAAATGTATTTAGTTGCGGCGGTGTAGGAGGGGGGGGCAGATTAGGGGTGTTTAGACCCGGGGGACATGTTAGGGTGTTAGGTGCAGATGTTTCCCATAGGAATCAATGGGATATCGGGCAGCAGCGAACATGAGCTTTCGCTATGGTCAGACTCCCATTGATTCCTATGGGAGGCGGCGGGTTGAAATCCAGGTACGCTGGCCCGGAATAGTGGTGAGCGTACCTGGTAGTAGTTTGATAACTACCAAAAGTAGTCAGATTGTGCCGAACTTGCGTTTGGAACATCTGTAGTGATGTAAGAATCGATCTGTGTCAGACTGAGTTCGGCGGATCGAAGCTTACGTCACTAGATTCTACTTTTGCTGGGCAGTAGGGGTTGACAACTAAGGCGAATCAGCCTTGCCACAAATACGCTGTGGAATTCCAGCGTATTTGAGGTTGACGGCTTGATATCTAGAGGCCATTGTGTCTAAACACTGTGGCAAACACTATTTCAATGTATAACTTAATTTGCAGGTAGTAGTTAATATATGAGTAAGTTGTTTTTAATGATATGTAATTGATTTTTTATTGTTATGTAATTGGTCTTTGCCTCTTTAAATAGAGGTCTCAGCTGAGTCATTAGTTAACAGTGAGCAAGTGTGGTAGCCCCACACGAAACATGTCTGCATTTTTCTGCCTCGTTTGAAAACTACTATGTGCCGTTGTGAGCTGTGGGCTCACTTTTGTTTTTAAGCTGACTCATGGTTAAAAGTTATTTTTTATGGTATTGGTCCCCCTGCAAGTCTCTAATTTCCTCACCACCTTGGAATTTTGAGTTATATCTGTTACTTTAACGCTGTGACATAGGCATCTGCTTGTCCGAGACACCCAGGAAGTGAGGAGGAGTGAGAAGAGCGAGGAGACCAGTGCTTTCGCCGAAGACATGCTGCCCTGAACATAGGTCCCCGGAGGTTGGTAAGCGCCACTGTATTTCCTTGTTTGCACTCTTTCAAATACTTGGGTATGTTGTTAGACTCCAATCTATCTTCTGGCCTCCACATAGAAAAACTTGCATCTAAACTCTATCCAAAACTAGGTGCCCTGTACAGAAACAAATCCTGCCTCAGCCCTACAGTAAAGGAAAAGATTGTACAGCAAATGCTAATCTCAATCATGGATTATGGAGATGTAGTATATGCTCCTGCACCTTAATAAACTTAATACACTGTATAACTCACTCTGCCGCTTTGTGCTACAATGTAAATACAGGACCCCCCATTGTGACATGCTAAAATAACAAAACTGGCTTTTGCTGGAATCCAGACGCACCCTCCATCTTTCCAGCCTTGTGTTTAAGAGGTTTTCTGGGTAGCTCCCACCCTACCTGAGCAAAATGCTCTCCCTGGCTGTTCCCACCTCCCATAACCTCCGATCCAGTACCGGCACATTATTTAGTCTGCCTCCATACAAAAAGAAAGCAGCTCAATCCTCTTTTTCCTACAGAGCACCCCAAATTATGGAACAACCTCTCTACATATCGGAAAACAGAATGCACCTGTCATGGTTGATTATATATTTCCTACCTGTTCTATGTTGAATTTTGCATATATTATGTATTAATATTGTTTTTGTATTTTATTGTACCCTATTGTATCAATGCAATGTTTTGTGGACCCAGGAAAACGAGAGAAATCTCAATGTATCCTTCCTGGTAAAATATTTTATTAATAATTATAGAGAGAGCTTAAACTATCGATCCGATATACGGCGCAGGTTTCGGCGCAAGCGTGGAAACCTGCGCCGCCCGTAGTTTCAGCTCTCAACTCGAGCTATCCCATATAAAGCGCCGTCTGATGCTAAAGTGCTGTAAGTCTCACAAACCAGCGATATCCAGAAATCTGCGTAAGTACAAATTTCTGGAGTCGCCAGTGACTTACGGCACTTTAGAAACTGCTGGCGCCTACAAAAACTGACTAAATTATTCAATCACCCGTACTGTCTAACACGCCTCCCAAACATAGCCCGACACGTATACCCCTCTATCCGCTATCCCCCCTCACTCTCCTAATAATAATAAATGTATTAACCCCTAAACCGCCGCCCCGGACCCCGCCGCACCTAATAAAGTTATTAACCCCTAAACCGCCGCTCCCGGACCCTGCCGCCACCTACATTATCTATATTACCCCCTAATGTGAGCCCCCTACACCGCCGCCATCTATATTACCTACCCCCTAATGTGAGCCCCTTACACCGCCGCCATCTATATTACCTACCCCCTAATGTGAGCCCCTTACACCGCCGCCATCTATATTACATACCCCCTAATGTGAGCCCCTTACACCGCCGCCATCTATATTAACTACCCCCTAATGTGAGCCGCTTACATCGCCGCCATCTATATTAACTACCCCCTAATGTGAGCCCCTTACACCGCTGCTCTATTGCCAGCCCTTAAAAGGGCTTTTTGCTGGGCATGACCCAAAGAAATCAGCTCTTTTACCAGCCCTTAAAAGGGCTTTTTGCGGGCATGCCCCAAAGAAATCAGCTCTTTTACCAGCCCTTAAAAGGGCTTTTTGCGGGGCATTGTCACAAAGAAATCAGCTCTTTTGCCTCTAATCTAAATCCCCCTACACCGCCGCCACCTATAATAAATGTATTACCCCCTAATCTAATCCCCCTACACCGCCGCCACCAATATTAAATGTATTAACCGCTTATCTAATCTCCCTACACCACCGCCACCTATATTAAATGTATTAACCCCTAATCTAATCCCCCTACACCGCCGCCACCTATATTAAATAGATTAACCCCTAATCTAATCCCCCTACACCGCCGCCACCTATATTAACTATATTAACCCTAATTATATTAGGGTTAAAGGGACACTGAACCCAAATTTTTCTTTCATGATTCAGATAGAGCATGCAATTTTAAGCAACTTTCTAATTTACTCCTATTATCAATTTTTCTTCGTTCACTTACTATCTTTATTTGAAAAAGAAGGCATCTAAGCTTCTGTTTTGCTTTAGAACTCTGGACAGCACTTTTTTATTGGTGGATGAATTTATCTTCCAATCAGCAAGAATAACCCAGGTTATTCACCAAAAATGGGCCGGCATCTAAACTTACATTCTTGCATTTTAAATAAAGATACCAAGAGAATGAAGAAAATTTGATAATAGGAGTAAATTAGAAAGTTGCTTAAAATTGCATGCTCTATCTGAATCACAAAAGAAAATTTTTGGGTTCAGTGTCCCTTTAATATAGTTAATATAGTTATTATATTATATATATTAACTATATTAAATCTAAATACTTACCTATAAAATAAACCCTAAGAATAAGAGCTAATGTAATTCTATTAAATTACAGTAGCTCTTATTCTATTGGCTATTCAAATCAGCCAATAGAATTAAAGTAGCTCGCATACGATTGGCTGATTTGAATTTGAAGGCTCAAATCAGCCAATAGGAATTCAAGGGATGCCATTTTTAATTGTGTACCTTGCATTCCTATTCAGTGTACGGCGGCGATCGTATGAAGAGGATCCTCCACGTTCTGGCTCCGGTCTTCAGTTCCAGAGGTCTTCGGTTCCAGCGTCGCCGATCTTCAGTTCCAGCATCGCCGGTCTTCAGTTCCAGATGGACGGTCTTCAGCTCCGCGGTCATCGGTCTTCAACTCCTCCGCTCCGCGCCGGCTGGATCCTGGAAGAAGAAGAGGTCGCCGCCTGTAACAGGACCTTCTCCGCCGGTCTTCAGGACAGGTAAGGAGCACTTGGGGGTTAGACTTAGGTTTTTTTTAAGGGGGATTGGGTGGGTTAGACTAGGGGTATGGTGGTGGTGGTTTGTAATGGTGGGGGGTGTTGTTTTTTTTTTACAGGCAAAAGAGCTGAATTCTTTGGGGCATGCCCCACAAAAGGCCCTTTTAAGGGCTGGTAATAGAGCTGTTAACTTTTGTAATTTAGATTAGGGTAGGGATTTTTTTTTTATTTTGGGGGGCTTTGTTATTTTATTAGGGGGCTTAGAATAGGTGTAATTAGCTTAAAATTCTTGTAATCTTTTTTTATTTTTTTGTAATTTAGTGTTTTGTTTTTTTTGTAATTTAGTTTAGTGTATTTAATTGTAGTTTAGTTTAGATATTTGTAGTTTATTTAATTTATTGATAGTGTAGGTGTATTCATAACTTAGGTTAGGATTTATTTTACAGGTAAATTGGTAATTATTTTAATTAGGTAGCTATTAAATAGTTATTAACTATTTAATAGCTATTGTACCAAGTTAAAATAAATACCAAGTTACCTGTAAAATAAATATAAACCCTAAAATAGCTACAATGTAATTATTAATTATATTGTAGCTATCTTAGGGTTTATTTTATAGGTAAGTATTTAGATTTAAATAGGAATATTTTAATTAATAATATTAATATTAATTAGATTTATTTTAATAAGAATTTAGTTAGGGATGTTAGAGTTAGATAGGGTTATTATACTTAATATATATATATAATATAATAACGATATTAACTATATTAACCCTAACATAATTAGGGTTAATATAGTTAATATATATAATATAATAACTATATTAACTATATTAACCCTAATATAATTAGGGTTAATATAGTTAATATAGGTGGCGGCGGTGTAGGGGGATTAGATTAGGGGTTAATCTATTTAATATAGGTGCAGCGTTGTAGGGGGATTAGATTAGGGGTTAATACATTTAATATAGGTGACGGCGGTGTAGGGGGATTAGATTAGGGGATAATACATTTATTATAGGTGGCGGCGGTGTAGGGGGATTTAGATTAGAGGCAAAAGAGCTGATTTCTTTGTGACAATGCCCTGCAAAAAGCCCTTTTAAGGGCTGGTAAAAGAGCTGATTTCTTTGGGGCATGCCCCGCAAAAAGCCCTTTTAAGGGCTGGCAATAGAGCTGTTACTTTGGGGCAAAGTCACGCAAAAGGCCCTTTTAAGGGCTGGTAATAGAGGTGATTACCTTAGAGGGATTAGATTAGGGGTTAATGTATTTAATATAGCTGGCGGCGGGGTAGGGGGATTAGATTAGGGGTTAATACGTTTAATATAGCTGGCGGCGGTGTAGGGGGATTAGATAAGGGGTTAATTAATTTAATATAGTTGGCGGCGGTGTAGGGGGATTAGATAAGGGGTTAATTCATTTAATATAGCTGGTGGCGGTGTAGGGGGATTAGATTAGGGGTTAATACATTTAATATAGCTGGCGGCAGGGTAGGAGCTCACACTAGGGGGTAGTTTAATTTAGCTGGCGGTGGTGTAAGGGGCTCACATTAGGGGGTAGGTAATATAGCTGGCGGCGGTGTAAGGGGCTCACATTAGGGGTTAGTTTAATATAGCTGGCGGCGGGGTAGGAGCTCACATTAGGGGGTAGGTAATATAGATGGCGGTGGTGTAAGGGGCTCACATTAGGGGGTAGGTAATATAGCTGGCGGCGGTGCTGGCGGTGGGGTAGGAGCTCACATTAGGGGGTATGTAATGTAGCTGGTGATGGTGTAGGGGGATCGCATTAGGGGGTTATACTTTTAATGTAGCTGGTGGCGGGGTCCGGGAGTGGCGGTTTAGGGGTTAAATACTTTATTAGGGATTGCGGCGGGGGATCGCGGTTGACAGGTAGATAGACATTGCGCATTCGTTAGGTGTTAGGTTTTATTTGGCAGGTAGTTTAGGGAGTTACGGGGCTCCAATAGACAGCGTAAGGCTTACTACGGCTGCATTTTGTGGCGAGGTGAAAATGGAGTAAGATTTATCCATTTTCGCCACGTAAGTCCTTACGCTGTATATTGGATACCAAACTGCGTGGGTTTGGTATACCTGCCTATGGCCCAAAAAACTATAAATATACAAATACGCCGTATATAGGATACCAAACCCGCGCAAATTTTGTCGTTGCCGGCTTCTGCGGGCGACGCTGTATATCGGATCGGCCCCCAAATGCCTTAACTTTCAATATGTGTTTCATATCTTGTATGAACCCTTCTCATTGAGAAGCACGTCTACATTGTTAGTTATTAGATTTAGGCAAATGCAAAAAGTGAGTACATTAAAGATACATTCTCTTCATAGTCCTTTGTACTAACGGGGCTCTTCCTTATATAGTGGGTTGGCTTATCAGTAGGTACATGGGAAGTGTACAATCATCTAAGGGTATGATCCCCAACCAGTATAGACTAATGTGTGAGAAAGTATAAATCATTTATGGTCTATACCCTGAAGAAAAAAAGTTATTAAACCCTTAAGCAAAACAACATCTATAAAACAGTAGTATAATTTCACAAGGTCTCACAAGTTTTCACAAACAGAACTTCTTGCACATCAACCTTAAGACTTCAGTTCAGCTGAGTATGAGGAGGGTTAGTCCTTTTATTTATGGAAGTTATTAAAGGATGGTTATTGTGCACAAGTTCTATGCAAATTGTAGGTCTACTTTTGTAGTATGTTTACTGGAGTGTATTTTTTGTCATTTACAATATACAGGTCAAACAACAAGAGAGCTCAGATCTAGGGTTAGGGGACATATCAGGGACACAAGGGAATATGTTAAAGAATCCGCAGTAGCTAGGCACTTTAATCTAACTCATATGACTAATGTTTTTGATATGAAGGTTCAAGTCATAGATCGCATAATGTTTCCTCCCAGGGGGGGTGATAGAGGTAAATTATTACTCAAACAAGAACTGTATTGGATATACAGATTGAGGACTATCACCCCCCCTGGGTTTGAACCGTGAATGGGATATGAGTTATTTTGTAGAATGAGAAATAAAATAAAATTGAGTCAAATTAAATGCAATTATTTGTTAGATTTATGTATTTAATTTGTTTTGTTTTTGCACTGTTTTGATTTGATTGGTTTATAAAGTAATACATCTTATTCTGTATCTTTGGTCAATATTTAGATTTAGATTTAATTATTTATTGGTTTGTATATGTTGATAAATTTGTTTTGGGATAGACACACATACATTATATTATTATGTTGGTGTTAAATATTTGGCTTTAAGGTATAGTTCAAATATTAAAATACTCATTTTTTCTTCCTAAATGTAGCAAATGTTATTTAAAGGAATAATAGTGGTTTGGTGATTATTTTATCAGTGTGTTACTGCGTTTTAAATGAATTTACATATTAAATTACTGACAGGTGCACTATCCCTTTAAATAGGAATTGTGCACAGAGCAAACTCACCCTATGATTAAGTGCTCAGTGGAGCACGAAACTAGTGAGGGAGTTTGCTAGCCTTGTACCTGTTTTTACTATTAATGTTGAAATAAAATTGGAATTTTTATTTTTTATTCTGGCCCTCAGACTACTCTTTATTTGCTGCTGTTTCTCATACTTCAATTTTTACATACGGCTTCACTGGCTGTTTTTTCACAGCATAGCACCCCTGCTAGCCACTTACTGTGTCTCCGCTTGCTCCTGTCTAACAGGACTTCCAGTCTCCTGCAGTGGCTGCGTTTGTATGTTTTATGGTTATCGTCCACCTAGAGGAAAGGAAACCTGGTTCCATGTTTTGCTGGTATTTGAAGTGGAGCTTAAAAAGAAAACATAAGTCCTTTCATATATGATTTGTTCTGTGAATTCAGTTTCCATTCAAATATAGGAAGAAATAATAGGAAAAACTGGTCTCATTCTGTGGAGATAGAGGCCTGGTCACTAGCGGATTGTCTGTACTTGCTGTGAGGAGTTCTTTGGGCTAATGGTTGCCACTCTCTTGCTGTGTGCGGCACATAGCTGCTGAGATCTAGGAATGTCCTCTAGGTTGGGAGGATGTTCTGTAAGGAGTTTCCATCTCTGCAAAAGATCCTTGGCTTGTTGGACTGTAGAGGCTTTCAACTGCTGACCATCTTTAGTTATAAACAGTCTCACAGGGAACTCCCACCGGTATTTGATGCCATTCGTATGAGGTGACAGGTCTGGAAAGATCTGTTGGTCTGAGAATCTACCTGTCAGGGCTCCACCTTTTGTTATAGCTCTCAGTAATTTCTCCCAGAATGTATATTAGTTTAAGCACACAATAACATCTCTAGGTTTATCTCCTTCTAATGATCTTGGACATAAGGCCCTATGGGCTCTATCAATTAATATGTCAGTCTCACTGGTAGACCCCAAACACTGTCTTGAAGAGTTTTTGGATGAAGTCCCCTAAGTCCTGGGGCATCACCGTCCCAGGAACTCCCCTGAATCTTAAGTTATTGTGATGTGACCTATCTTCCAGGTCCACGAATATATTCTCAAGGTTAGAGCTTTGTGTTGCTAAGTTTTGGGAATAGTTCAATAAGTTGGAATGATCACTCATAAGGTCTTCCTGATTCCCCTCCAACGTATCTGTTCTTTCACCTATAGCAGATATGTCTCTTTTAAGGTCAGCATGAGCTTTGTCAATTTTTTTTTAGAGGAAGTCATGATGAGATGCCAATAGTGATTTAATAGAGTCTGCAAGATTGTTGGACATAGAGTCCATTTGATCTGAACATGCTGTCAGAATGATCTGACAGCATGTGTTGCACCTGCTCTTGCTGAAAGGGACGTACCCATTTAGGGCGAGAGAAGGATAGGGAGTGTGGATGATACTCCCTAGGAACGTGCAGAATGGTAGGGGTGAGAAGAAGCAGGCGTCCAACACTGCCCTTGTTAGTTATCCAAAAATTAGCTGTGAGATGTGGCCCCTGATGTTCGGGGGTCAGTACTGCCTCACAACCCTGTAGAAATCTTGTATACAATAGTATCCATTGTATAGTAAACTACTTTGGGAATGTGTCCCACAGCTGTTAAGTAGGATTGTATTTAAGTGCAGCTTAGTCCATGTGGTATTAAGGATGAGCTTATAAGGTTGGAGTAATAATCCTTTGCAGGAGTGAGAGCCCTATTAAATTACAGCTTGGATAGTTGTCATGCTGTGGACCTTAGCACTGTGGTACCGTATGGGGAAACTTTTTTTTTTAGAACTAAACTCAGTTAAGTTGTTGGTAGGTCTGATTGGTTTTGCAAACCTCAGGAGCCCAATGTGTAAAAAAGGTTGCCTCTTAAATGAATGCCTCACTGCAGTCTTATTTGTCACCTGGGGAGAGCCAAGATGGCGTCTTTTTGCGCCTCTATTAAAAATGCTACCCTCAGGTAGATATTAGTTACCAGATACGGAGCAGAGCCCTGACCCTCTGGACTAGGAACTAGCAGTTAGGTCTAGATTGTCAACCAGGCGACAGCGTGTTTGTTACAACCTGTTGTCCTGTAGTGATAGGCCGTGTCTCCTTGGTGTTATGGTGCGGCTATGCAGAACATGAAAATATCCCTTTCTTCAAGCGAGAGATCTCTTCCTCTTTATATGGGAAAATTAGCAGGGTTTGTGGTAAAATAGGGGGAAATCTCCTATTTAACACTTTTGGGTAAATCAATCTTGGAGCTCCTCTCAAATGCATCCATTCACTCTGACGGTTAGCTCCACCCCCCCATCCTCTGTATTTTTATTAGAGAATACTTTGTCCCAGTTTATGTTATTTAATGATTTCCTTAAATAGTTGAATTTTGCTTTCTTAAAATTAAAAGTCTTAGTTAAAATTTTAAGACACTGCGAATGAAAAAAGAATTCAAATGTGACCATGTTATGATCACTGTTACCCAAATGTTCTTTGACTTCTATGTTTAATACTATGGCGCATATTTAACAATGTGCGAAGTAGCGTATCATGTCCGCTGCACATTTCTGCCCATCGATAAATGCTAACATGTAATGCTCCTATCATAGCCTGCCATACAAACATCACAGCAGCTCCTATTTTTCAGCCTACAAAACATTGCATCCTCAACCTGTCATTGCTTGATTATTTTGTTCTCATAGTGTGTAAGTGATTAGTGCACCTGCTCGCTCCTGGGACAACCTTCTGTGAACACTTCCTGTTCCAGACCTATTCAAGCCTTTGCCGTTACAGAAACAGCTCACCAACTGACGCAGCCTTCCTCTTCATTACGTCCTCCTTTCAGGTCTGCTTCGTACTTCCCTCACAGCTGTTCATCCCTGAATCAACTCCTGCTACTTTGTAGCATTCTCACTCTAAAGACGCAACGGATCCGCTCTCAGTTTTCCTCTTTCAACAGCTCATATAATTTGTTATTCCTTAGACATCAGCTGACCGCAAGTATAATAGTTCTCATAAACGAACTGTGCTACTGTTATTTGCCTTAATAGACTATCTTATAACCACTTATTATGTTCGCAAACTGAAGATAAAATTGTTATATCATTTAAATTGGAACTGCTTATTTACTCAGCTAAAGGAACTGTTTATCTACTTTAAGGAACTGCATAATTACTTAGCTAATCGTTCCTGAATTATTCTGATTTGGAACTTATTGCACAAGTTTGGATTTATATTTCTGTTACCAGAAAATAGACTATCTAGCAAGAGGTCTGACAGAAGTTCAGGCGGAAAACACTGCACTTAAGAGTTTGATTAAAGATATTGTAGTACCTAAAACACCAGATGTACCAGAGCCACATATAAATCCACCTCAAATATTTTCCAGAAAGAGGTCTGAATTTAGAGATTTTAAGAATTCCTGTTTGTTACTATTCTCTATGAAACCTAAAACTTACCACACAGATAGGATAAGAGTATGTACTACTATTTCCTCCTATCTGTCAGGAGAGCCACATGCTTGGGCAAACATGTTTTTTTAAATGAATGATCCCATACTAAATTCATTGGATGATTTCTTTGCCACTATTGCGAGTTTATACAAAGACACAAACAAGCAATTAAATGCTGAAACCAGACTACGTTTGTTAAAACAGGGTAAACGTAACGTAGAGGACTATATTACTGAGTTCCAAATGTGGTCCTCTGACTCTCAATGGAACCAGATAAATCTTAGGAACCAGTTCATGTTGGGACTCTCAGAAAACTTAAAAGATAAGCTTTCAAGAATAGACATGCCTGACACCCTAGATGGATTGGTAAAATTATCAACAACGATTGACCGCCATTTGAGATAGATGAGAGCAGAAAGACTATCTACTGAATCTCTTCAAAAAAGATATCCACTTTATAATACTGATCAACTAGTCATAGGACCTACACCCATGAAGATTGGTGCCATCAAAGGTCCACTCAGCCAAGAGGAAAAAATCAGAAGACGGACAGCCAATTTGTGTCTCTACTGTGCCAGCAAGGAACATACTGTATCCTCATGCCCTATACTAACCAGACAAAATAAGGGTAAGATAACAGTGATTAATAACATTTCTCCAATAAATATTACTAGTCAATTAACTATATCTCTATCATTACAGTGGGATCAGCAACAAGCCACGACTGAAGCCATAATACACTCTGGAGCATATGGCTATTTCATTGATTCACAATATGTAAAGTTAAATAAAATACCCTAAGTGTTAAAGCAAAATCTGTTATATGTGAAGGTTATAAATTGTTCTCTCATACATAAGGGTCCAATTACACATCATACGATACCACTCCTTGTCAGAATTGATAATGGTCATACCGAATTTATCACGTTTGACATAAATCTGAAATCACTTCACACTGTTATTCTAGGATATCCCTGGTTATCTAAACATAATTCGAACATCAACTGGTCTAATAATAAAATCACATATACATCGGAATATTGTAGAACTACTTGTTTTCCACAACATTCCATATCCTCTATTCAAATAGTTTTACCACCTGAGTATCAGGATTTATCGGATATTTTCAGTTTAAAAGAAGTTGAATCACCCCCCTCATAGGATATACTATTGTCCAATAGATCTTGAACTAGGCTCACAGATTCCTTTTGGTAAGATTTTTCCATTATCCGAAAATGAACTCCAGTATCTGTGTGATTATCTGGATGAAAATCTTAAAAAAGGTTTTATTGTTCCTTCAACGTCACCAGCTGCATCGGGTATATTCTTTGTAAGAAACAAAGATAAAACAATTAGGCCCATTATAGACTACAGGGCATTAAATTCTTTAACCATTAAAAACAGGTATCCAGTTATCCACTTCCACTCATTCCCGAACTCCTAGAACACCTGAACGGTGCCACAATTTACACTAAACTAGATTTGAAAGGCGCTTATAATTTAATATGAATGAAGGAAGGGGATGAGTGGAAGACGACATTCAGAACAAGATATGGCTTGTTTGAATATAAAGTGATGCCTTTCGGCCTTTGTAATGCCCCTGCTACATTTCAACATTTTATAAACAACATATTCAGAGACCTTATAGACATATGTGCAGTCATCTATCTCGATGATATTCTGATTTACTCAAGAAATATAGAAGATCATATTAAACATGTACGATGGGTACTTACACGTTTAAGAGATCACAGATTATTCGCTAAACTAGAGAAATGTCCATTTCATGTGAATAAGATTAAATTCCTGGGGAATATAATTTCCCCTGATATGGTCCAAATGGATCCGAATAAGGTCTCAGCAATAGTTAATTGGCCCATTCCTACATCAGTTAAATCTCTACAGAGATTTATTGGATTTTCAAACTTTTACAGAAAATTCATTTTCAACTTCTCTACAAGATTATTGTTATAAGAATCGTTATATTCACTTCTAAATCATATTCTAAGCATTTTTACTGTTTTTTATTTTATCTGTTTAATCAGGATAATCTCATCCCTTGCTTATTCTCGGGTGTTCCTGAATACTGGAAATACTCTTGTATTAACTGCAGTATTAATTAATCCATTGATTCATAATTAACCTCTGGGTATCAAATACTGCTACAATACCCTTACTTTCATGCCTTACATTTATACGTAATCAAACTCTTACACGACAGCATACACTCTCGGCATTTATCATTGCACCAGCAGTTTTTGTGAACTGCTGGTGCAGTATTGCCCTCTACAGATTCATGGCCAATCGGCCGTTAGCAGGGGGTGTCAATCAACCCGACGGAATTTGATCAGGTTTATTGCTGTCCGCCGCCTCAGAGCAGGCAGACAAGTTATTAAGTAGCAGTCTTTAGACCTCTGCTTCATAACTTCTTGATAACTTCTGTTTGATAAATATGCCCCTATATCTGTATTGTTTGATAGTACTAAATACAATATAGCTTTATTCCTAGTTGGCGTCTCAGTTAATTGTGACAAGAAGTTATCCCTGAGAACATTTAAAAATATATCCCCCTTAGCTGAATTACTAGTTTAATTGGCCCAGTTTATATCAGGGTAGTTAAAATCTCCCATAATTACAGCATTGTTATTAGCAGCCTTACCTATTTGCATTAGTAGTTGTTTCCTCCATGTCACTAATGTTGGGCAGGTTTGTAGCATATTCCAAGTAATACATTTTTTTAGGATATTTTCCTCCACTCTTTATTTCAACCCACAGGGTCTCTACATTGTCACCTGTATCATCATAAATATCTTCCCTTATTTATAGGTTTAAGGTTAGGTTTAATATACATGCAGATTCCTCCACCCCTTGTATTATTCATGTCCCTCCTAAATAAAGTATTAACCCTGTAAGTTAACTGCCCAGTCATGTGAATCATCCCACCAAGTTTCAGTTATACTGATAATATCATAGTCGTCTTCTGCAACTAAGAGCCCCAGCTCCCCCATTTTACTTGTCATGCTTCTTGCATTTGTTATCATACATTTAATTTGCATGTGCTTTCTGCTGCTACTTGGTGCGCTTTCCTCCGTACTTTCTAGTGTGACATTTCTTAAGTCATCCCTTCCTTTAGATATTGTAGGAGTGACATATTCACAGACTGATCTCTCTGTTCTATTGTGTTCTAACTGACCCTCCCCCACTTAAAAGATTCTCTAAACAAGCTACCATCCTTTCCCCCAACACAACTGCACCCATGTCATTCAGGTGCAATCCATCCTTACTGTACAAATTGTACCCAAGTGAAAAGTCAGCCCAGTGCTCTAAAAAGTCAAACCCCTCATTTTTACACCATGTTTTTAACCATTAATGAATTGATCTTAGCTTCTTCTGCCTTACTAAGTTAGCATATGGCACTGGTAATATCTCAGAAAATATTACTTTGGAGGACCTTGCTTTAAGCTTGCTACTTAACTCCCTGAAGTCATTTTTTAGGACTCTCCATCTCCCGCTGATTCCTTCATTAGTATCAATATGTTCCATGACTACAGGATCAAACCTGTTCCAATCAGTTAATAGAATGCGAGATCAATCCTATTGGCTGATTGGATCAGTCAATAGGATTGAAGTGTTAGGTTTTTTATGGGTTTATTGGGTGGGTTTTATTTTTAGATTAGGGCTTTGGGCAAAGAAAAGGAGCTAAATGCCTTTTAAGGGCAATGCCCTTCCAAATGCCCTAGGTTTTTTAGATAGGATTTTATTTGGGGAGTTTGGTTATGTGGGTGGTGGGTTTTACTGTTGGGGGTTGTTTGTATTTTTTTTTTTACAGGTAAAAAAGCTGATTTCTTTGGCACAATGCCCCGCAAAAGGCCCTTTTAAGGGCTATTGGCAGTTTAGTTTAGGCTAGGGTTTTTTTTATTTTTTTGGGGGGGGGCTTTTTTATTTTGATAGGGCTATTAGATTAGGTGTAATTAGTTTAAATATTTGATAATTTCTTTTTTATTTTGTGTAATTTAGTGTTTATTTATTTTTGTAATTTAGTTAATTGTATTTAATTAATGTAATTTATTTAATTGTAGTGCAATGTTAGGTGTTAGTATAAGATAGGTTAGGTTTTATTTTACAGGTAAATTTGTATTTATTTTAACTAGATAGTTAGTAAATAGTTAATAACTATTTACTAACTAGTCTACCTAGTTAAAATACATACAAACTTAGCTGTGAAATAAAAATAAAACCTAAGATAACTACACTGTAACTATTAGTTATATTGTAGCTAGCTTAGGGTTTATTTTATAGGTAAGTATTTTGTTTTAAATAGGAATTATTTAGTTAATGATAGTAATTTTTATTTAGATTTAGTTTAATTATATTAAATTTAGGGGTGTTAGGCTTATGCTTAGGGTTAGGGTCAGGTTTAGGGGTTAATAACTTTAGTGGGGGCGGTGACGTTGGGGGCGGCAGATTAGGGGTTAATAATATTTAACTAGTGTTTGCAATGCGGGAGTGTGGTGGTTTAGGGGTTAATATGTTTATTATAGTGGCGGCAATGTCTGGAGTGGCAGATTAGGGGTTAATATTTTTATTATAGTGTTTGCGATGCGGGAGGGCCTTGGTTTAGGGGTTAATAGGTATTTTATGGGTGTTAGTGTACTTTGTAACACTTTAGTTATGAGTTTTATGCTACAGCTTTGTAACGTAAAACCCATACCTACTGACTTAAGGTGCGGTAGTTACGTTGCTTTACGGCCAAAAAAGTGTGCTGTACAGCTATTCTGACAAGACTGGTAATAGCAGAGGTAGTGAAAAAGCAGCGTTATGAGACTTTTTTACTTATAACGCAAACCTTGTAATCTAGCCGAGAGTTTCTTACCACCAACATTTGCCTCAGGCCCTGACTTGTATGCCCCTCTTCCATGGCTGAAGGAATGTTTTCTATAGTATGCCCCCCCTACCATGTCTGAAGGACTGCCCACCATAGTATGCTCCTCTTCCATGACTAAAGAAATGTTCACTATACTAGGAAAAACAGCCCTATCTGACAATGCCACCCCTGAACTGATATCCCCTAACATCTTCACTTAATCTGGCAAATCTGTTGGGGTGCACCAGCTCAGAACTGACCTGTCTCTTCTGCTTACCTTTACTTTGCTCTCTAACTGTGACCCAGCTACAGCCTAGAGTCTCCTCATCTGAATCCTCCCCATTCCCACTGCTAGAACAATTAACAACCAGCTCAGTCCTATCCCTTTCCCTTTCAAGTGTGTGAATTCCCTGCAGTGTTGCAATTTTTTCCTCCAGAACACCAATATAAGTTTCTAATGAGACAATATGCTCACACTTGCCAGAGACATATAATCCCTGAAGTGACTGCTCCAGTGATGCAAACATGGCAAGCTGTACACTGAATGAGATTCTCACTAAAAGGTTTAACTTAAAAATATAAAAAAAATTATATTTACTCTTGGTTACTCCGAATCCTTGTTTGCCTAACTCCCCTTGTTTAGGTAACTCCTTTACTTAAACAGAAAATCTTACTTAACAGATAATCAATGCAACAGACCCTCTCAGAGCAGGCTCCAAGAGTTACTGCTTTAAATTTATAGTCTAGGTAGGCCCAAACAGGTGAAAATAATCCCTCCCTTAATTACACACACAAGAAACAAAAAAGGGTTTTAAACAAGCTTAAATAAAAACAGTTATTTTTTAAAAATACAGCCCTTACAGAGCAAACCATTTTACATTTTCCTTGTTTAGGTAACTCCTTTACTTAAACAGAGAAACTTACTTAAACAGATAATCAATTCAGCAGACCCTCTCAGAGCAGCTCCAAAAGTTACTGCTTTAAATTTACAGTCTAGGTAGGCCCAAACAGGTTAAAATAAACCCTCCCCTAATTATACACACAAGAAACAAAAAAAAAGGGGTTTAAAACAAGCTTAAATAAAAACAGTTCTTTTTAAAAATGCAGCCCTTACAGAGCAAACCATTTTAAATTTTCCTTGTTTAGGTAACTCCTTTACTTAAACAGAAAATCTTACTTAACCCCTTAATGACCACAGCACTTTTCCATTTTCTGTCCGTTTGGGACCAAGGCTATTTTTACATTTTTGAGATGTTTGTGTTTAGCTGTAATTTTCCTCTTACTCATTTACTGTACCCACACATATTATATACCGTTTTTCTCGCCATCAAATGGACTTTCTAAAGATACCATTATTTTCATCATATCTTATAATTTACTATAAAAAAATTATAAAATATGAGGAAAAAATGGAAAAAAACACACTTTTTCTAACTTTGACCCCCAAAATCTGTTACACATCTACAACCACCAAAAAACACCCATGCTAAATAGTTTCTAAATTTTGTCCTGATTTTAGAAATACCCAATGTTTACATGTTTTTTGCTTTTTTTGTAAACTATAGGGCCATAAATACAAGTAGCACTTTGCTATTTCCAAACCATTTCTTTTCAAAATGAGCGATAGTTACATTAGAACACTGATATCTTTCAGGAATCTCTGAATATCCATTGACATGTACATATTTTTTTTTAGTAGACAACCCAAAGTATTGATCTAGGCCCATTTTGGTATATTTCATGCCACCATTTCACCGCCAAATGCAATCAAATACAAAAAATTGTTCACTTTTCACAAATGTTTTCACAAACTTTTGGTTTCTCATTGAAATTATTTACAAACAGCTTGTGCAATTATGGCATAAATGGTTGTAAATTCTTCTCTGGGATCCCCTTTGTTCAGAAATAGCAGACATATATGACTTTGGCGTTGCTTTTTGGTAATTAGAAGGCAGCTAAATGCCACTGCGCACCACACGTGTATTATGCCCAGCAGTGAAGGGGTTAATTAGGGAGCATGTAGGGAGCTTTTTGGGGTAGTTTTAGCTTTAGTGTAGTGTAGTAGACAACCCCAAGTATTGATCTAGGCCAATTTTGGTATATTTCATGCCACCATTTCACCGCCAAATGCGATCAAATTAAAAAAAACGTTAAATTGTTCTCAATTTTAGGTTTCTCACTGAAATTATTTACAAACAGCTTGTGCAATTATGGCACAAATGGTTGTAAATGCTTCTCTGGGATCCCCTTTGTTCAGAAATAGCAGACATATATGGCTTTGGCATTGCTTTTTGGTAATTAGAAGGCCTCTAAATGCTGCTGCGCATCACACGTGTATTATGGCTAGCAGTGAAGGGGTTAATTATGTATCTTGTAGGGAGCTTGCAGGGTTAATTTTATCTTTAGTGTAGAGCTCAGCCTCCCACCTGAAACATCAGGCCCCCTGATCCCTCCCAAACAGCTCTCTTCCCTCCCCCACCCCACAATTGTCCCCGCCATCTGAAGTACTGGCAGAAACTCTGCCAGTACTAAAATAAAAGGTATTTGGCCCTTTTTTTTTTAAAAAAAAAGAAGAAGCATATTTACATATGCTGATGTGTAGGATCCCCCCTTAGACCCCAAGCTCACTGATCCCCCACCAAACAGCTCTCTAACCCTTCCCCTCTGCCTTAATGGGCGCCATCTTGGGTACTGGCAGCTGTCTGCCAGTACCCAGTTTTGTAAAAAATGTGGCTTTTCTTAAAAAAAATTCCCTTTTCTGTAGTGTAGCTTCCCCCCCCATCAAGACCAACCCCAACCCCTTCCAGATCCCTTAGATTACATTTATAATAAAAATGTATTTATTTATTTTTTACTTTGAACTTTTTTTTTTCTGTAGTGTAGCGGTTCCCACCCGCTCCCGCCCGTGCACGCACCAGCCCACCACCCCCCCGTGCACGCGCGCGCTCCCGTGCGCGCCCCCGTATGTCCCGCCCCCGATCCCGCCCCCCTCCACTCCACACACAGCATCGATGGCCGCCCACCCACCTCCCACGTAAGCTCCCACCCGCCAACGATACCGGCCACCGATGTCCGGTACAGAGAGGGCCACAGAGTGGCTCTCTCTGCATCGGATGGCCAAGGGGGGTTATTGCAGGATGCCTCCATATCGAGGCATCACTGCAATAACCGGAAAGCAGCTGGAAGCGAGCAGGATCGCTTCCAGCTGCTTTACAGACCAAGGACGTATGCCACACGTCCTCGGTCATTAACTGTATTTTTTTTGAGGACGTGTGGCGTACGTCCTTGGTCGTTAAGGGGTTAAACAGATAATCAATGCAGCAGACCCTCTCAGAGCAGGCTCCAAGAGTTACTCCAAGAACTTTAGTATAGTGGTAGCGACGTTGGGGGCAGCAGATTAGAGGTTAATAAGTGTAGGTAGGTTGCGGCGACATTGGGGGCGGGAGATTAGGGGTTAATAACATTATGTAGGTGTCGGCGATGTTGGGGGCAGCAGATTAGGGGTTAATAAGCATAATGTAGGTGTCTGCGATGTCGGGGTGGCAAATTAGGGGTTAATAAGTATAATGTAGGTGTCTGCGATGTCGGGGGGTGGCAGATTAGGGGTTAATAAGTGTAAGATTAGGGGTGTTTAGATCAGGGTTTATGTTAGGGTGTTCGGAGTAAACATAAATTTAGTTTCCCCATAGTAATCAATGTGGTTGCGTTACGCAGCTTTATGCTCCTTTATTGCAGGTGTTAGACTATTTTTCAGCCGGCTCTCCCCATTGATGTCTATGGGGAAATTGTGCACGAGCACGTAAAACCAGCTTACCGCAGCACTGGTATTGGAGTGTGGTATGGAGCTCAATTTTGCTCTATGCTCACTTCTTGCCTGCTAATGCCGGGTTTTTGTAAACCTGTAATACCAGCACTGTAGGTAAGTGAGCGGTGACAATAACTTGCAAGTTAGTACCGAGCAGCTCTTACCGCAAAACTTGTAATCTAGCCGAATGCTAATTTTTACTTGTTTAGGTAACTCCTTTACTTAAACAGAAAATCTTACTTTAACAGATAATCAATGCAGCAGACCCTCTCAGACATGTAATGGTGTTTAAAATGCAAAATTGATCATTTTAAATTTATCTATATAGTCCTTTTAATCTCCCAGCTCCAGATTCCTATGCTTATCTGATGCAATATTATTTCTGAACTCTATAACTGCCATAAGGCTGCTATTTAACAACTGGTAACAATGCATAAAGTAAAAAGAAGATGAGGGCGCTCCAATGGTGAAATACGTACATCAACATCGATCAAGAGAAATAAATGACAGAATACTCACAAACAAATATGCACTTGATCGTCCAAAAAGACAGGCTTAACTCTCAGAGCTGTTAACAAGCTTGCACTCAGGCTTCCAAAGCTTCACAGTACCCGTAGTAGCAGGTGGGGTTCATGCTCTGATATCCACAGATCCATAGATCCGACATTTAAAATTAGCAAGTCTGAAAGCTGGGGTCTCTATAAGGGCTTCACAGCATCCCAAACAACTGCAAGAGAAAATAGACAAAAGACCACTTCCACCCCCAGATCACACTCGAGACTCGAATTAAAAACAAGAAGTGTTTAATAAAACACTATAATCCACAACGCGTTTCTCAGTTTTGCAACTGTTTCTTCAGATGATTATAGTGTTTTATTAAACACTTCTTGTTTTTAATACGAGTCTTGAATGTGATCTGGGAGTGGAAGTGATCTTTGGTCTCCTCTCTCTTACAGTTGATTGGGATGCTGCAAAGCCCTTATAGACCACAGCTCTCAGACTTGCTGATTTTAACTGTTGGATCTGTGGATCTGTCAATATCAGAGCGTATACCCCCCTGCTACTACTACTAGGTCATTACCATATTTCTATCCAGTAGCAGACCTACTCAACAGAGGGTCCTGGGGGAAATATTTTTGGTGGCCCCTAAAGGTACCTTGCTCCAATTCATGAACACTTACTTTTTGCATTACTTGTAATAATCTGCAAGTTAACGACTGTCGATTAGCTGTTTTTGATGTCAAAGTGATCACAATCATTGCTTTTGGCAGCATTTTTTCATTATCATTTTGGTGAAATATGGTCCTATACCTAAAAGGGGTTCTTTTGTTGTGATAAAAAAACACAAAGCAACGGTTTATACTTAAAAGAAATCATTGCAATAAATATTATTCATACTTTTTAAATTATTTTTACATTTTGTTTCTTTTTTTTAACTTCATTTGTGCAGTGTTCATTACTTCCTCCCACAGTCCAACAAGGGGGCTGGGGTCTTTACAGGAAGGCATATCTAGCTTGATGTCACAAAACATAAAACAACATGGGCTGGTTTGCTATTCAGTGAAAGCTAGAGATACAGGAAGTCAGCTTCTGCCCATGCTCAGAAGAGGAAGAATGAAACTTAAGTTCTCAGCAAGCCTACTCCTTTATCATTTTGCAAGAAAACAAGTAAGTTGTTTTTTAACACAATCTGTTTCTTTATAAGTATTACACAGCTAAACCCAGGACATTTTTTTACTTATTTTTGATAACTTCAAAAAGTTTTTAAATGTAACCCTGGCTTTGTCTATAAGCGAAACACACTGATAATATTGCCCATGCTGTATTGTATATTATTAAGCAACATCACCAGACAGTTACAGATGCTACCTGCTCACTACCTGCTCAATCAAAAAAAGCAACAACAAAAAAATAATAACCACTTTTACACTAATAAAAATTAGACAAACCTTAACCCAACAAACATGCAAACCGACAATACTGACAATACCCTGTTCAATATCCTTAAAAAGACCCACGCAAATCTCTATGGTTTTGGAGCACAAGGTGTTAATTGCACACATCACCTGCATAATTATACACAATTTAAAGGGATTAATAAAACATGCAGCCCTTCAGATTGTGATATAAATGCTAAACCTTTACAATTCCCCTTTTGTTTGTCATTAATCCTACACATCTGTTTCTTAGATTAGCAAATCATAAGATTTGCTTAGCAAATAGTGGTTTATTGTGTTTTCTAGACATGAAGATCGCACTCTTCATGGGTATTAAAGGCAGAAGCATTTTAGGATTTTGATCACTGGAATAAAACGCTGATAATATGGACCAAAGTTCAGGAATCATTATCCACTAAAGCAAGTGCAAGGCAGTTACAGACATAGGCAAAGTACTGCTTGGGAAGGTCCTTCTCAGAACACAGCTTGTGAGCCAATCAGAAGCAGCAGTTACACAACCAAAGCAGGGCTTTATTTATGTGCTTATTTATTTGGAAGGGTTAAATGATAGCTAGGGGTATTAACACAATCATATGCTCCAGCAATGTTATTTTTTTGGTATAGAGCATCCCTTAAACTGTCTACAAAGTGGCAAAACATGTCACAAATGAGACAGGGCATTATGGGTGGAGTTGGGTAGTTCCTAAAAAACAGTACTTTTGCCCAATCTGAGAAACCAGACCACCATTCCCATGATAATCTTGCAGGATTAAAAGATCTAGCAACTATCTTACGCCGAATATGTTTAAAACATACACACACACACACACACTCATGTGTAAGGGAGCTAAACTGCTGAGGATTCTGATCAGGAAATACTGATTACACCACTGACGTTTAAAGAGGTTTACTGATGCATTCAGATTTCTATTTTTATCTTAATGGACACTCAATAAAAAAACACAAGGGTTTAATCTAATCCATTGTGATATACTAAATACCTTTGAAAATAATAATACATTTTATATACTAAATGAAGTCACCATTCAACTAAAATTATTACGTTTTTACTTAATAAAACTAAATTGGTTCTTAAGTTCCACAAAATTGCTCCTAGTATAATTCACCTCTCAAAGGTCCAATTACAATTTTTAATGATGTTAAATAATATAAGATCATTTTTCTGGAGGCAAAAGTACGGATAAACTATTCTTTTTTTTTTTTTTGTATATCTACAAATTGCAAAGGCTGAATAAATAGAAATGAAGGGAAGAACAGAATTGAGCTGTTAGATTTTTTATAAATGGAATGTCTTATTATGCTGCTGTGCTCCAGTGCCAATTAGTGCAAAAAAATACTGTTCATGCATTTATAACATATGAAATATTATATCTGCGTCTGTTAACTTTTCCAGGGAAGTGAAAGGAGACAAAGAGATATGAAGTGATTGGAATGACTAATGCTGACCACTTCCAATTTTCTCCCCTTGTAAACTCTATTTAGTGTTAAAAAACAATTTGATGGCAGATTGTAGGTGCCACAGTTCCAACTCTGACCTTTAAATCAAATTTAGCACTTCACACAGTTCTATACCTCCAAGCAAGCAGTGACAGCTTAATAAAATGAAGATTCCAACAATAAATCCAAGCCTCTCGTCTGCCTCTAACAAAAAAACAAAAAAAGATGAAACGTCTGGCTGCAGGTGATACGTTTTTGACTTGAGCTGTGATCACATCCAGGTATAAACAAACCTCTCAAATGATATACTTGACTGACTGAGAAAGTTTAGCTTTGTCTGGATATTATGTTGCTTGATAGTTTTCTTAATCTCTGTGCAAGCGGAAATGTTGAAATATATCTTTCAGATCAATGGTCTCCATCCTTTTACTTTCAAAATACACTTTTCATTTAGATTATAAACCAGTTACACTCCAGTGACTGCATTAATCTATCATACATCCTGATGTGTCCACCTAGTTATGGTAGCTCTCTATCCACTTCTAGCAAAGGCGGTTCAGGTATTAGCTGCATCTTTTAATGACTACAGGACAAGATGGTGGTGCCTGTGAGGTAACCAGCAGGACTTTTGGTGGTACAAAGTGGGGTCCCAATCTTACATGGAGTTACTATCTTAGTGGGAAGAGAGTGTAGCAAACTGGCAGTAGATTTAGGAAAAGGACATGCATTAAAGACACAAGGGTGTACAGAGCATGGGTAACTTCCTTTTGGCCTAGTTCTGCACAGACTCAAGGAGCAAGTGAAGGGCAGTCAATTAGGCCTCTAGCATCTTCGTTAAAGGGACATGAGCTTAGCACAGGCAGGAGTGTCAATGGACAGAAGTTAATACTAATAGGTATTCTAAAAAATGGTTGTTTATGAAAGCTCTGGGGACTCCGTGGTTTCAGGTAAACATTTAATGTTTTTAAAAAACAAATAGCCTCACATAAGCCAGACGTTAATCAGTTTCAGGGTTTGCTGGCTGCTACTGTAGTTTCCAGGCTTGCTCCAGGTTGCCAATGGTTTGTCCCCAGCTCTTCTACGTTCTTCAGCTTCTTCTCCCATTCAGTGTAAATCAGCCTCAGAGACAAGGAGTGCACAATTGTGTAATACAGTTAAACACCATGCAGCACTACATGGAAAGGACTCACAAGGTGAAAATAAATCAGTTTGTGCAAAAGTTACCTGTACACTGTAATCAATGTTCATTTTTTTTTTTTTGACAAATCCAAAAGATGTCAAATAGGTGGTTATAGAAAGAGTTAACACACATTGGTTAGTGGCAAATCTGGAAGCATGTCATGACACCTTAGTTTTTTAAATTTTCGGATAAAATTCTCTATTTGGTCAATTAGTACATGTGACTATAGAATTTCCAAGCATACCAAATTGAGATCAAACTTTAGAATACTACTAGATTGAAAGCTCATTATTTAAGATCTACTGATTGGTCACTTACAACATGTAAGGTATTTTATATGGCTATGTAAATCAATGTAAAAAAGTACCTGAGAAAGAAATTTGAATACAGAAAATCAAAAGTGTTTTATTTCCAGTTCTAATTTTAAGAATATTTGAGGAGAAATATGTAAAGATTTTTAAACTGTCTATAGTGGCTTATTATGACAGAGGCAGAAGTGCTTTGGGTTTTTGCCTCATGCCTGACCATCACCTAGATTATGAGTTTTGTGTTGCGGCTTTTAACACATTTCAGCCTGTAACGCAACATCAATCCTGCACTCAAAAAAATGATGTTTTTGCATGGGATTTCCATAGCACCGGTAATATAGGTTGTGTGGTGAGGCTAAAATGCTTGCATTCCAGCCTATATCGACACGATCCATGCCGCCATCTGAAAGCAGTAGTTATGAGTTTTGTGTAACAAAAATGTTTCACAAAACTCAAAACTAAATTGTTACAACGTAAACTAACACCCATAAACCATCTATTAACCTCTAAACCACCACCCTCCCGCATTGCAAACACTATATTAAACTTATTAACCCCTAATCTGCCACCCACCCACATCGCGACTATTAAATAAACCTAATAACCCCTAATCTGTTGCCCACCCACATAGCCAACATTATTTAAATATATTAACCCCTAAAGGGCCGCTCCCCGACATCTCCACCACTATAATAAAGTTATTAACCCCTATTCTGCAGCTCCCTGACTTCGCTGCCACTAAATAAAGTTATTAACCCCTAAACCGCCAGCCCCCTACATCACAAAACACTAAATTAAACTATTAACCCCTAAAACTAACACCCCCCTAACTTTAAATTTAAATTACAATATAACTCTATTTAAAAAAATAAAAACTTACCTGTGAAATAAAAAAAAAACTAACATTAAACTATAAATTAACCTAACATAACTATTCTAATAAAATAAAAAAAAACTACCTAATAAAATATATAAATTACAAATTTAAAAAATACCTAACACTACGAGAAAAATAAAAAAATCTAAATTACAACTAAAAAAACCAAATCCTATGAAAAATTTTAAAAATCTAAGTTTACAAAAATAATTAAAATTAAAATAACGAAAAATAAAAAACACTAAGATTAAAAAAAAATAAACGAAACTATCAAAAATAAAAAGAATTATACTTAATCTAATAGCCCTATAAAAATAAAAAAGCCCCCCAAAAATAAAAAAGCCCCCCAAAAATAAAAACACCTCCTAGCCTACAATAAACTACCAATAGCCCTTAAAAGGGCCTTTTGTAGGGTATTGCCCTAAATAAATCAGCTCTTTTACCTGTTAAAAAAAATACAAATTCCCGCAACAGTAAAACCCACCAGCCAACCAACCCTCAAAGTAAAAAACCTAACTCTAAAAAAAAAACCTACCCATTGCCCCTAAAGGAACATTTGTATGGGCATTGCCCTTAAAAATGGCATTCAGCTTTCCAAGCCCACACTGAAGTTGAATGCAAGGTAGCCTTTTCAAAATTACGTCCATTGCATTCCTATTGGCTGATTTGATCCTTTAAATTCAAATCAGCCAATAGGATGAGAGCTTCTTATATCCTATTGGCTGTTCAAAACAGCCAACAGGATGAGAGCTTCTGACATCCTATTGGCTGTTCAACTCATGGAGCTTAACTCCACCATATTGCCATATGGAGCTTAACGCCACAATATCGCACGCACAAGGAGGCTTTTCATAAACTCGTAATGGCAGCGCTATGGGGGGTGAAATAATGCAACTTTTGTTGTGTTCATTTCACACCCTGTTTAGCGCAAAACTTGTAATCTAGGTGTATGTTAGTTAAAGGGTCTACACCAGAATTTTTATTGTTCAAAAAGATAGATAATCCATTTATTACCCATTCCCTAGTTTTGCACAGCCAAGACAGTTATATAAACATATTGACAGACATCCATTTTAGCCAATCAGAGCTGGCTCACCTAAACTCCACGTGCATGAGCACAGTGTTATCTATATGATACACTAACTAATACCCTCTAGTGGTAGAAAACTGCAAATGTAAAGGATATGACTGCAGCAATTACAATGGAATCTTGCTACTATTTTTGTCTCTATCAAACCAAATCTATTTTAAAAACATGAGCTCCTATGATCACCTGCCTATCGACTGTACATTAGGGAAATCCAATATACAGGCCTGGCCACCTGAGCAAAGTGATATTATGTATGCAATGTATTTAATGTGGAGTCTTATGGAACTAGAGTGATAGAATCTGTATGCATAAGGCCTCTCAGCTTCTGAGACTAGACAAATACAGTCCTAATGTTTTCAATGAGGGAATATGTGGCAAAAAGAATAGTCTATGCAGTAATTGTTTTCTTACGCTAATGTCCTTTCATTAACGTTTGCTACCAACACTGTATATTTACCTCCTCTATTCATGTGTTTTACTGTGTTGCAAGGCATTAGTAAAGAAAATATCCAATTTAGAAAACAAAAACAAAAAAAACAACACGCAATGTCCGTAGATGAGATCCACAGAAACTCAGCCCAAATGTAGTACCCCACAAAAGGATGAAAATCTGCCGGGCCTACCCTCAGACCACATGCAATTGGAAGAAAATTAAAATAGAGAACAAACATGTAGAGGTGGTATCATATAGCAAATCACAGAGTTAAATCTTCCCAATACAAAATTACATTCATTAAATGATATTTAAATTATCAAGACATCAAAACAATGGTATCCTTCCTGCATTGTAAAGGATCTGAGCTCCCCAGTTAGCACACTCTGGTACTATACAGCAAGCCACTTGCAAGTATTCTTCAGCTCACTAGATAAAGTGCTGTGTGAACAGTTATATTTCAGCTGCTGTCCAGCTACAAGTTGAAAAAAAAAAGCCAATCAGCACCATCAATGCTGAGGTAATTCTTTGCCTTTGCTTTTATCTGAACAAATTTTCCTGAAATCTCATGAGGTTTCATAGAACTTGCTTAACCTGAATAGGATAAAAAACATGACTATGGGGTATATTTACCAATATGTGAGTGGACCTGACATGATGTAGCGTATCATGTCCGCTGCACATCGCTGCACATCGATAAATGCCGACAGCATACGCTGTCAGCATTTATCATTGCACCAGCAGTTCTTATGAACTGCTGGTGCAATGCAGCCCCCTGTAGATTCACGCCAATCAGACGCTAGCAGGGGGTGTCAATCAACCCAATCATATTTGATCAGGTTGAGTTCTGTCCGCCACCTCAGAGCAGGTGGACAAGTTATGGAGCAGCGGTCTTTAGACCACTGCTTCATAACTTCTTCATAACTTCTGTTTCCGGCTCCATACGGAGCTTGATAAATATGCGTCTATGTCTGCAAATGACAGATGCACACTCTCTAGCAAGTACTTGTACAAGCATCCTGACTGGCTGCTTAATTTCTACCGGAACTTTGAGAAAAGAACTTGCTAAAAATACCTGAGACGTTTTAGCATTCTTGCTAGCACTCCATTTAAACAGAAATACAGCCTTGTTTTTTTTATTTACCTGTCAAAACTATATATATTTTTTTAAACAGACAAACCAAGGTATTGATCCAGGCCCATTTTGGTATATTTCATGCCACCATTTCTCCGCCAAATGCGATCATATAAAAGAAAAATCACAAACTTTTTCACAAACTTTGGGTTTATCACTGTAATTATTTACATACCGCTTAGGCAATCATGGCACAAATGATTGTAAAAGCTTCTATGGGATCCCCTTTGTTCAGAAATAACGGACATATATGGCTTTGCGAATGGTTTTTAGTCATTAGAACTGCAGCTGTGGACCACATTTCTATTATTTCCGGCAGTGAAGGGGTTAATCGGGTAGCTTGTAACCTTAATTTTAGCTTTAGTGTAGACATTACCCTCCCACCTGACACTTCCCAGCCCTGATTCTTACCTGATCCATCCCAAACAACTCTCTTCCCTCCCTCTACCCCACTGGTCACCACCATCTTAGGTACTAGCAGACTGTCTGCCAGTATGAAGATTTAAGGCAATATTTTTTATTAAATATTTTTTTATATTTTTTAATATTTTCTGCAGTGTAGGATCCCTCCTTACCCTCCAACCTCCCGGATTCCTCCCATACAGCTCTCTAACTCCCCCCCCCCCCCCACACACACACACTAACTAGTGACCGTCATCTTAGATACTGGCATTTTTTTCATTCTTTCTTTATTCTTTTATGTTTTGAAAATAATTTCTGTAGTGTAATGGTCCCCCCACCTCCCCCCCTCTGGATCATTTGTTAGGGCTCCTCGCACCCTACCCTTTTTCTGGCCTTTGAAGAAGCTACAGCGAAATGTGCATCAGGTAACCATTACCTAATGTGAGCTGCCTGTATGTGTGAAATTTGTTCCACATACCATTATAACTAGCCTCATATTATTGCTGGAGCTTTCTGTTCTAATATATTGCATGATTGTGGCATACATTTTCTGGGATGAGAAAATAAAGGTCTTTTAATGAAGCTGGTGGCTGGAGTTTTTTGAAATTTGTGGATACATTTTCTGGAACAGTGTCCCATATTTGATAATAGTAGTGCTGCAGTCTGTTATTAGATAGCCTTTGTGTGTGTGAAATTGGTTCGAATATTCAAACTGATGAGAATTCACCACAGGTAAGGTAAAATAAAATCCAAACTTTAATTCGTCTTCAAGCAAGACAACACTTTGATAAAAACCAAATGATTGGTAATGGCAGCAACATCACAACTTTCATACAGCAAATGGTGTGGCACTAATGGCTTACACGTTTCAGCCCGAAAGCTGTAGTCATAGCCTGTAGTACCTTGAGACACACCTGTTAAAAATAATCAGTAACCTGATACAATTGGTCAAAAAATAAATCACACCCTTCCGCTGTACGAAAGATTAACCATTTCTAGTTAGACTAACATGATATACTAAAACACACCTACAATTAGTTCACAGAAATAAACAGAAAATGTATTAGTCAACATATGGAAAAACCTAATACCAGCACTGTTACAGTACTGTCATAATGTAGCTAATTTTACTTTTGATATCAGGTTTTACACTCCTTATATTCATTAATTTATCATGAGCGTATACCATGTATTTCAGTGTTGAGTATTTATTTGTTTGTTTACCTTGTCAGCTTTGAGAGACTTTATGCTCATATCCATTCAATTATATGCATTTGAGAGAACATTTACCTCTGATTATATCAATGTATATTTCATATGCTATTGTTCCTTAAGCAGCTTATCTTTTATTAGGTTTTTCCATATGTTGACTAATACATTTTCCGTTTATTTCTATGAGCTAATTGTAGGTATGTTTTAGTATATCATGTTAGTCTAACTAGAAATGGTTAACCTTTCGTACAGCAGAAGGGTGTGATTTATTTTTTGACCAATTGTATCAGGTTACTGATTATTTTAACAGGTGTGTCTCAAGGTACTACAGGCTATGACTACGGCTTTCGGGCTGAAATGTGTAAGCCATTAGTGCCACACCATTTGCTGTATGAAAGTTGTGATGTTGCTGCCATTACCAATCATTTGGTTTTTATCGGTGTTGTCTTGCTTGAAGACGAATTAAAGTTTGGATTTTATTTTACCTAACCTGTGGTGAATTCTCATCTGTTTGAATATTCTTGCTGATGCCGGTTCATTCATCACATCTTTTTGGTGTCGGAGGAGGTGTGAGCAGGAGTAACGCTATCATTGGATCAGAGGAATAGAGGACATCACTGGGCGTGACTTGGAGCGGCGTGTTTCCCCTACGAGGACGCTAAGCCTAACCGGTGAAGAAGCGAGAGCATTTTCTAAAGGTATACGGAGATATCGATGCCTGCTGGAAGAGTCCGGTAAGTCAGGCTTAAGAGTGAGTGGGGTGTATTTATAAGCCGTATGGTTCCTTTTCCCTAAGTGATTATCCGTTTATGCGCATACTCCGATTACTTCTTGAGTCTGTATCTACGGACTTTCACTGTCCACAGTTTGCTCTGTTTGTATCATTTGTGAAATTGGTTCCACATACAATTGTAGCTAGTTATAGTGTTATGAACAGGGGACCCTCCACAGTTATTAGTCCACATTGATACTCTTTAATTAGTTTGATTTGGGACAGTGTCCCTGCCTTATGCTAGGTGTATTTTTACTGCCAGACTGATTGATTATCTGTCTATATTTACTATTATATGGCAGTCTCACACAGGTCCGATCTTCACCATTTTTTTTATATTGTATGTGCATGTTGTTATGTGTATTTCCGTGAATTACAGAATTTTTAATTATAACTTAATAAAAGTTACATTTGATATATTTCTTTTCCTACCCCTTCATAATAATTGACTCGCAAGTGAGTGCTTCTATTGGTGCTTCCTTTTCTTTCTTTTGATTTAACCTTTTTTCTGTAATGTAGCTTCCCATCCCTCCCTGTCCCTTTATTTTTTTCTTTAATGTAGTGCCATCCCACTCCCTCCCCTCTTCTGCTGCTGGACCTCCGACAAATAGTTCCATCGTCTGTAACAATCTGGCATCTGCCTTCATATGGAACTGGAGCACTGATCGTCCGGTTCCAAATAAAGACAGATGTGATGAGCTCAGGAGCTCTAGCTGGATCTTCCTGTAGCTTATATATATATATATATATATATATATATGTAGTGCAGTACAATAAGCAAAGTACTTCATGACATATATATACATCAAAATTGGTTACGGGGTTAAAGGCTATTTACAGTTGGGTGTAAATACTTAGGAAATTTGAGATAAAATATCTTCCTTATTTACATAGAGATGTTCAAGTGATATTTTCTAGTCAACTTTCAGGTTTACCGCTGGTATTATGAGTTGAAATTAAATGAGATCATTTGAGTGCAATTGCTATTTACTCTAGAAGGATTACCGTATCCTCAGAGCTCTGGTTAACTGTTTCATGAAACAAAAAAGTGTCACAAAACACATAAAAATAAATTGCATAGTACACTTACACCTATAATAACACCATCTACTAAAACAAATATTGCACACAAAAGTTATAAGGGCTCAAAGATATGAGATCTCTGTTGTAAGAAGAAAAAAAGGCAAAGGAAACTTTCAAAATCTGATGAGAATTTTCTCAGAGTTTCTTCTTTGAGAGGCCGGAAAAAGTCCAGCAGGACCTGGCTCAGCATTTGGCAGCTTCATCGGGATGCCAAGTTTACTCTTATACTGTCCTCAGAAGCTTGAACAGAAATGGTCTTTGTGGAAGGGTAGCAGCCAAGAAACCGCTTTTTCGGAAGGGAAACAGGGTGAAAAGATTGTCAGGGTGCCAGGAATCAGACTGAGACGAGAAGTGCAAAAATAATCACACCTTTATTAATAGCAAAAAATAATAAAAAGTCCACAAGTCAAATAACAAGCCAGGAGTCAAAACCAGAGCTGGTAGTCAGACGAGCCGAGTCAGTAGCCAAAGCGAATAGTCAGACAAGCCGGAATCAGGAACAAGGAAAACAGCAGAGTCAGGAACAAGCCAGGGATCAGGAACCAGGAAGGACATCAGGCAGCCAGGTAATACACAGGAACTCTCACAAACAGGTCTGAGACAACGCAAAGGCAAAGCATACTGAACAGAGGCCCTTTAAATAATAAGTGATGACATCACAATTCTGAGACTGCATCCTGTCTCACATGGATAATGCACACCAGTCTGGCCATAAAAGGAAGTGCAGGAAATGAGCAGCATCCCCCACAATGCACCATAGTCAGGAAGAGAGGTGAGTAAAATGGCTGCCAGCCGCACATGGCAAACACAACAGGGGAAAACCTTGACAAAGATATGCTAAAGCTCAAAAAGATTGGAATGAAGATCAAAGGAAAAGAGTATTATGGAGTGACGAATCCATGTCCAATCATTGACAATATGTGAAAAAGAAACAGTGAAACATGGTGGAGGGGCTGTCCTGGTTTGGGGCTGCATTTCTGCCAGTGGTGTTGGCAATATTGTCAGAATTGATGGGATCATGAACGCTGAAAAGTACAGACAAGTTTTAATTCATCATACCATTCCTTCTGGAAAGCTCCTAGTTGGGAATGGTTTTATTTTACTGCATGATAGTGATCCCAAGCACACAGTTAATGCAGTGGAATCATCTTTGGAGAGAAAAGCAGCTGATAAAACACTGACAGTCCTGGACTGGCCTCCACAGAGTCCAGACCTGAATATTATAGAGGCAGTATGGAATCACCTGGACAGAGAAATAAATAAAAGACAAACTAAATCTGAAAAAGAACTCTGGGAAGTGCTGAAAGAAGCCTGGTATAATATACCAGAAGATTACTTAGTATAAAACTTCAGGATAGTCTCCTCAAGAGAGTTCAAGATGTGCTTAGTGCAATTTTGTTCTGATTTTTTTTTTTCTGTTTTGTGTACATATTTATTGTATTTTCTGTTTGTATCTTAATAAAACTTTGCTAAAAAAACAAATCTAATGGTGGTCTTGGACTTTTGCATAGTACTGTATATAGACATTGGAGCATTTTGCAGTTAAGTAGATAAAACATGAAAAAGCAAATAGCAAGTATTTGCTGTAAATATTTTACATTCCAATGTTCTGCACATATGGGAATATGTTCTAAGTATTAATATATATATATATATATATATATATATATATACATACATACATATATATATATATATATATATATATATATATATATATATATATATATATATATATATATATATATATATATATATATAGGTATAGATATATATTGTACCAAAATACCATCAGGTATATGTAGAAATATTTATTTATGAATAAAAAGAACATATTATTCCATGTGAAGAACATTGGAATGTGTAATATTCATATTTTCATGTCGGGTTAGCGATAGGGTTTGTGCGAGAGTGGGGTGTTGTTTTATTTACTTCTAAGGGGGAATACTTAAACATGCACACGATATTCTAAATTTGTCTTTTTCCTCTCAGCAGGTGAGCACTCAACTAAAAGAAGTTTGCTTTCAACTCATAATATGAGCTCAACCCGATGCGCATAATTAATGCTCAAGCGGGAGCTTTAATCAGTGCTCCACTTGTAATCTGGCCAAAAATAAGTGTGTTGATTAATGTTGATTATGTGTTTCTAGGCAATAAAACCTTTTCTTCATGCTAAATAGGAAATCACCTAAATGTTAATAAACATGTAGCTGGCGTTGAGACACCTGGGGCACCTGTTTCTAGCCTGTATTGGTTCAGTAAGACATGATGATGAATGGCACTTCGTTACTGCATTCAAACGTATTAAACTCCTTAAAAAGGTATCACCTTAATTCCCTAATACCTGCTCTACTATTATGTAATTCATTTCACTTGTCCTTTAAACTACAATGTGTCAGTTTAAGATGCTAACGGCTAGATTTAGAGTTTGGCGGCCAAAGGGGTGCGTTAGCTACACGTGCTTTTTTTCTCCCGCACCTTTTAAATACCGCTGGTATTTAGAGTTCACAGAATGGCTGGGTTTTCAGTGCGTTAGGCTCCAAAAAGGGAGCGTAGAGCATAATTTAACGCCACTGCAACTCTAGATACCAGCGGTGCTTACGGACGCGGCCAGCTTAAAAAACGTGCTCGTGCATGATATCCCCATAGAAAACAATGGGGCAGTTTGAGCTGAAAAAAAACCTAACACCTGCAAAAAAGAAGCGTTCAGCTCCTAACGCAGCCCCATTGTTTTCTATGGGGAAACAATTCCTACGTCTGCACCTAACACCCTAACATGTACCCCGAGTCTAAACACCCCTAACCTTACACTTATTAACCCCTAATCTGCCACCCACGCTATCGCTGACACCTGCATATTTTTTAACCCCTAATCTGCCACTCCGTAAACCGCCGCTACCTACATTATCCCTATGTACCCCTAATCTGCTGCCCCTAACACCGCCGACCCGTATATTATATTTATTAACCCCTAATCTGCCCCCCACAACGTCGCCTCCACCTGCCTACACTTATTAACCCCTAATCTGCCGAGCGGACCGCACCGCTACTATAATAAAGTTATTAACCCCTAATCCGCCTCACTCCCGCCTCAATAACCCTATAATAAATAGTGTTATCCCCTAATCTGCCCTCCCTAACATCGCCGACACCTAACTTCAAACATTAACCCCTAATCTGCCGACTGGAGCTCACCGCTATTCTAATAAATGTATTAACCCCTAAAGCTAAGTCTAACCCTAACCCTAACACCCCCCTAAGTTAAATATAATTTTTATCTAACGAAATAAATTAACTCTTATTAAATAAATTATTCCTATTTAAAGCTAAATACTTACCTGTAAAATAAACCCTAATATAGCTACAATATAAATTATAATTATATTATAGCTATTTTAGGATTAATATTTATTTTACAGGCAACTTTGTATTTATTTTAACCAGGTACAATAGCTATTAAATAGTTAAGAACTATTTAATAGCTAAAATAGTTAAAATAATTACAAAATTACCTGTAAAATAAATCCTAACCTAAGTTACAATTAAACCTAACACTACACTATGAATAAATTAATTAAATACAATACCTACAATTATCTACAATTAAACCTAACACTACACTATGAATAAATTAATTAAATAAAATACCTACAAATAAATACAATTAAATAAACTAACTAAAGTACAAAAAATAAAAAAGAACTAAGTTACAAAAAATAAAAAAATATTTACAAACAGAAAAATATTGCAACAATTTTAAACTAATTACACCTACTCTAAGCCCCCTAATAAAATAACAAAGCCCCCCAAAATAAAAAAATGCCCTACCCTATTCTAAATTAAAAAAGTTCAAAGCTCTTTTACCTTACCAGCCCTGAAAAGGGCCATTTTCGGGGGAATGCCCCAAAGAATTCAGCTCTTTTGCCTGTAAAAAAAAACATACAATACCCCCCCTCAACATTACAACCCACCACCCACATACCCCTAATCTAACCCAAACCCCCCTTAAATAAACCTAACACTAAGCCCCTAAAGATCTCCCTACCTTGTCTTCACCTCACCGGGTCCCGATCTGTCCAGAAGAGGGTCCGAAGTCTTGATCCAAGCCCAAGCGGGGGGCTGAAGAGTGACGTCCATCCTCGGGCTGAAGTCTGGATCCAAGCGGCGGCTGAAGAAATCCATCATCGGGCTGAAGTCAGAAGTCCATCATCGGGATGAAGTCTTCTATCAAGCCGCATCTTCAATCTTCTTTGTTCCGGAGCGGAGCGGAGCCATCTTCTTCCCAGCCGACGCGGATCCAACCTCTTCAAGCGACTCCTACTAGCCGAATGACGGTTCCTTTAAATGACGTCATCCAAGATGGCGTCCCTCGAATTCCGATTGGCTGATAGGAATTAAGGTAGGAAAATTAAGGTAGGAAAATTCTGATTGGTTGATGGAATCAGCCAATCAGAATCAAGTTCAATCCGATTGGCTGATCCAATCAGCCAATCAGATTGAGCTTGCATTCTATTGGCTGTTCCGATCAGCCATTAGAATGCGAGCTCAATCTGATTGGCTGATTGGATCAGCCAATCGGATTGAACTTGATTCTGATTGGCTGATTCCATCAGCCAATCAGAATTTTCCTACTTTAATTCCGATTGGCTGATAGAATCCTATCAGCCAATCGGAATTCGAGGGACGCCATCTTTGATGACGTCATTTAAAGGAACCGTCATTCGGCTAGTAGGCGACGCTTGAAGAGGTTGGATCCGCGTCGGCTGGGAAGAAGATGGCTCCGCTCCGGAACAAATAAGATTGAAGATGCGGCTTGATAGAAGACTTCATCCCGATGATGGACTACCGACTTCAGCCCGATGATGGATTTCTTCAGCCGCCGCTTGGATCCAAACTTCAGCCCGAGGATGGACGTCACTCTTCAGCCCCCCGCTTGGGCTTAGATCAAGACTTCGGACCCTCTTCTGGAGAGATCGGGACCCGGTGAGGTGAACACAAGATAGGGAGATCTTCAGGGGCTTAGTGTTAGGTTTATTTAAGGGGGGTTTGGGTTAGATTAGGGGTATGTGGGTGGTGGGTTGTAATGTTGGGGGGGTATTGTATGTTTTTTTTTACAGGCAAAAGAGCTGAATTCTTTGGGGCATGCCCCGCAAAGGGCCCTTTTCAGGGCTGGTAAGGTAAAAGAGCTTTGAACTTTTTTAATTTAGAATAGGGTAGGGCATTTTTTTATTTTGGGGGGCTTTGTTATTTTATTAGGGGGCTTAGAGTAGGTGTAATTAGTTTAAAATTGTTGTAATATTTTTCTAATGTTTGTAAATATTTTTTTATTTTTTGTAACTTAGTTCTTTTTTATTTTTTGTACTTTAGTTAGTTTATTTAATTGTATTTATTTGTAGGTATTTTATTTAATTAATTTATTGATAGTGTAGTGTTAGGTTTAATTGTAGATAATTGTAGGTATTGTATTTCATTAATTTATTGATAGTGTAGTGTTAGGTTTAATTGTAACTTAGGTTAGGATTTATTTTACAGGTAATTTTGTAATTATTTTAACTATTTTAGCTATTAAATAGTTCTTAACTATTTAATAGCTATTGTACCTGGTTAAAATAAATACAAAGTTGCCTGTAAAATAAATATTAATCCTAAAATAGCTATAATATAATTATAATTTATATTGTAGCTATATTAGGGTTTATTTTACAGGTAAGTATTTAGCTTTAAATGGGAATAATTTATTTAATAAGAGTTAATTTATTTCGTTAGATACCGCCCAACTCTAAATCTAGGCCTTACAAAGCTATTATAGGAAACGTTTCTCTAAAGTACACTTGACGATTTCTTTATACTTACAATATCAAGCACATACGACAAACTACTAACCTTGATAAACAAAAATAATATTTTTGTATTTACAGTACTGTTATATTAGGATAAAAGAACTTCCTTAAATAAAGGGAAGGGGATAACCTCTAAGGTAAAATGAGGAAAGAGTAGTATTAAGTGGTGAACTGGACACAAGGAGGAGTGGAAAGTAAATAATATTTTGAGTTATTTAGTTTAAAGCACCCCTTCTTTCAGGCCAATTTTCGTTTAGGTTAAAATAATCTTTTTTTTTTTGTAGCTTAGTGTGTGTAGCGAATCTCAGTATTCCTAATGGATATACCCGCTAAAGTAAGCTTCCTCCCGGAAAATACCGACCGCTAAACACTGATACTGAGATGACTTCCCTCCCAAGAACATTAGCTGAGACTGAATGTTTGAGGGTAAGAACAGAAACACCTTTATTGGGACAACACACAGGCATTTATACTGCATCAGGTTCATTAGCATACAATAGATTCAGTGAACCACTCACAGTTCATCACCAGGTTACCTTTGCAGATGGCTTCATATTTTGCACTTAGTTCCCCTCTACCCCCGTCCATGGGGAAAACAAGGTAGACACGGGCATCGACGATCAGGAAGGAGGAAGGGCCCAAGTCTTCAGTGCACCTCCAAACATGGCTGAACACAACAAAACAAATCACTGGGATGGAATTATGTCCCCAATGCACACACTGGCCAGGAAGGTATCCCAAAAGACCCACCAAAACAAAAAACCCTTTCCCCAACAAGGGTGCTCTAACTTTGTAATGGTGGGATTGTTTATATATATATATATATATATATATATATATATATATATATATATATATATATATATATATATATATATATATATATATATATATATATACACAGTATATATCTATATATACACAGTATATATCTATATATATATATATATATATATATATATATATATATATATATATATATATATATAAATATAATTATATGGTAAATATCCAGTTCTAAAAATATGTATATATGTGTGTTTATTCATTTTATCAGGGGGTATCTAGTATTTAGAAGAAGATCGGTTTGGTTGGATGGTAAAGGAAAAATGCTAAAATCAAAGTTTAATCCAGTAATATGTTTGATCTGATTGACTGAATAGAAAAAAAAAATAGAACATATTATAAGACACATATAAAGAGATTTTGGAGCCTATATAATTAGAGCGCTTAAATAACTTGACCTTTCTATTGCATTTCTCAAAAGCGTTCAAATTCAATTTCCTTGTCATTCATTTTTAGGTATTCATATATATTTTTATGTTAATCTGTCCACAGAATTTTCATTGAATAACAGTTTTAAAAGATCCCAGCAGGTATCAGCCATTATACTCATGAATGTTCATATTATGTAAATATACTGCCTTACTATTCAAATAGTTGTATTAATAAATCAATCTGCAGAGAAATTGGTTTTAGGTTTAAATTGCTGTGAACAAATAAGATATAATGTATAATATACATTTATGTTATATTTTAAAATGATCTATCTTTTTTTTATTCTAATTTCTTTATTCTGCACAGTGATAAGCAAGAACCAGCAGAATCACTAAGGGATTAAATGCTTACCGGATCCTTCTTCACAGAGGAGAGGATTTAACATAACTTAATTAAATAACTATGTACATGAGAATGTAGTGCGAAATAACGACAGACAAACTTTTTATGGGAAAATTTTGTGACCGTCACAGGCCATAAAATTTTATTAACCTAACAAACTAGATAGAACTGATAGAACTGAAAATATATGGCGGCATAGAGATCAGCTAACCCAGAACAGCAAGGAGATCACCGGCCCAACGGGAACAGCAGCAGAGGGGTCTCTGCCCTAAGGAGATGACGCTGAGGGGTTGCAGAGATCACGTGACCATCCCTCAAAAGGGAGGAAGGAGGGTTACCGTCACGTGCACGTGAGGGCCTACCCTCCTCCCCGGAAGTCTGGTCATCACTCACCCCTAGCGACCTTCTCCTGCGCAACCGGACCGAGGATCTCCCGCCACAAGGAAGCATTTTAATGGTACCCTTGCCGCCAACCCACAACCCGATTTACAGGAGGGGTAACAGAGCTCTCTGAATGTCCCCTATGAATAAATCCAGCCCCACATCTGAAAGGTGAACTTTATACCTTCTATACAGCTCGGTTCTATCAGCCGAAATGGCTTCGTGCCGTACCACGAAGCCACCTGACCCAGTGACGGTTTTCGCTAAAGACGCATTGATCTTCTTCCTAACCCGGTATGCCGCCGTATGGGCCGACATATGCCTCCAGTGGAGACGGGGTATTATATGGGACCACCCTATCATGACCCCCGGGATGCGTACTCTTAGCCACCCAATGTCTGCCTGCATAACCTTGATCAACTGTAAAACTGGTATGGCCCCCACATCGTTACCCCCTAGGTGAAGAATAAGAATGTGAGGCTTCCCCCAGCGTACCAGGGCCTCAGATATGGTTCCTGCTAATTGGGGCAAGCACATCCCCCTATCACCCAACCACCTAACGGATGCCTTGTTGGGAGGGAAGCCTAGGGATTGGCCAATTGGGAGGGACGCACAGCGTAGGGAGGCCCAGTGGACAAAGGAGTGGCCCACAATCCAGATTCGCTTCACTCCGGGGGTAGTGCCTGTGGAAACAAACATTTTAGTATCCTGAATTAACATCTAAACATTAAACAATTGGACGGACATAGGTTCTGAAACAATTGGACCGCCAACGCCCAATACGTTTTATGTCCTCGCTCGAGGAGCCCGCTTGCGCTGCGTTAGTCGCGGCCCCTATGTGAAAAGAGTGCGGGGCCAGTCTGCTAGCGTCCAGCCCCGCCTGGACTGCCGCCAATTTTAGGACCCTACCGAACTGAAATTTGGAAAGGGATCTGCCGTCCGCGTGGACCAGAAATTGTCCCGGGCCAGGCGGCCTTTGAGCCAGGTAAAGGTTAACGCAGTTAACCGGGCAGCATGCGCTGTTCACCTGAGGGTGAACGGGGATCCAGGTTCCCTTTCCCTCCTGATCTGTCTTTGATCGCGGAAGGAAAAGAAGTAAGGAATCAGGGGCAGCTCTAATATGCTGCAGTTGTATACCTGCCCCTGACGCCTGCTTGGAGGGTTCTACTACCTCACTAACTCTAAGAGCGGCGGCAAAGGCCAGATTAAACGCAGTTTTGAAGAGTAGAGCTTCAAAATCTGATCTACAGACCACGTCGAGCGCCAAGAGCAATCGCTCCAGGCTCTCGCGGGTGATGGGTTCGCGCGTGTCTATTTTTCGCTGCTGCGATCTGCCCCAACCCTTGATCACCTGTCTAATAAAAAAGGAATTGGTTGGGTCAGGAATGGCTAATGCCCTATAGAAAAATGAGAGGGCGGCCAATTTGGATTGTATTGCCCCCTGACGGACCCCAGAGGCATGCAAACTCACCAGCCAATCATGTAAGGTGTCCCTAGACCCCTGAGCAGCATCGGCTCCCCTGGACGCACAGAAATTGTCCCATTCAGACCACATGTGGGCATAGGCGTGCCAAGTGGATGGTGCTAAGGAGGAGCGGACCAACGGAAGCAAGGCTATCCAGGAAGGACGAGCTGCCAAAGGAAATCAGGACAGCGTAAACCCACGGCTGCAGCTTTGGGGGCTAACTGGCGAAATGTCACCCATTCGAATCGTGACAGGGCGTCAGCTACAACATTGTTAACGCCCGGGACATGACATGCCTGGAACTGGATGTTAAGGTCCAGACAGCGCAACACCAGGTGGCGCAGCAAGGTAATGACCTTTGCTGAGGTGGCTGACAAGTTATTGACCGCAAAAACCACACTGATGTTGTCTGTCCAGAACACAACATTCCCGTTCGCCAACTTCTCACCCCACAGCTCGACCGCCAAGACCACGGGGAATAGCTCCAGGAGAGTTAGGTTGCGAGTAAGGCCCGCTGGGGCCCAGGACTCTGGCCAGGGCTCCGCGCTCCACTCTCCCTGGAAATAGGCCCCGTAACCGTGCGATCCAGCTGCGTCAGTGAAAAGGTGCATTAACTGGCTAGACATGGGAGGGGTACGCCAGACCCGAATCCCGTTAAATCGCGTGAGAAATTGTTCCCAGACTACTAGGTCAGCTAGCAATTCACTCCCTAGGGTTATCTTTGACTTCGGGTTCGACCTACCACTAAGCTGTCTTTCCAGTCTACGGTTAAAAACCCGACCCATGGGGATAACTCTGCATGCGAAATTAAGCAAACCTAACAGAGATTGTAACTGTTTCAGGGAAATAACTGCATTAGAGACTGCCGCTCTGACCGCCTCAAGCATGCTCTGAACTTTATCAGGTGGCAACCTACAGAGCCTAGCCTGGGTATCGATTTCGATTCCCAGGAAAACTAAACAGGACGCGGGGCCTTGCGTTTTGTCCTCTGCCAGGGGCACCCCAAAATGCCTCATGACGCTGCGCATGATGTTCATTGTGGATAAACAATCATCGGAGCCTGCTCTCCCCACAATGAGAAAATCGTCCAGGTAGTGTGCTATGGGATCGCTGCCCACTTCTGAAGCTACGACCCAATGAAGGAAACTGCTGAACGCTTCAAACAAAGCGCATGACAAAGAGCAGCCCATGGGCAGGCAGCGATCCACGTAGTACACACCTGCAAACTTACAACCCATTAGATGGAAAACTGAAGGTTGGAGTGGAAGAAGCCTAAATGCCGACTCAATGTCTAGTTTCGCCAATAGAGCACCATGACCCGCCCTCCTGACCAGGTCTAGTGCGCTATCAAAGGATTGATAGCGCACTGAGCTGAGTTGGGGGTCAATGGCATCATTGACTGAGCTACCTTTTGGGTACGACAGGTGCTGAATGAGGCGAAACTTCCCCGGATCTTTCTTGGGAACCACCCCCAACGGGGAAATGACCAAATCAGGTAAAGGTGGGGCAGCAAAGGGGCCAGCCATTCGCCCTAAAGCCACTTCTTTATTAATTTTATCCCTCACTACTTCGGGGTGTTGGTATGCTGAAATAAGGTTCCTATTAAATTTCTTACCCCTGATTTGCCTAACTGTGGGGATATGAAAACCAAATGAAAAACCCTCCCATAACATACGTGCCGCAGCCTGGTCTGGGTAAGCCCACAACCAGGGTGCCATCGCATGTACCTTAACTGGCGTTTCCGCCTTTCTGGCCCAAGCTTGCTGAAGGGGGCTTATTGGTATGGTCCCTACGTTTGATGCAGTCACTGCCAGGGTGTGGACCGGAGCAGTACCTGCAGACGTGTCTGAAGGTGCAGGCACTACCCTTGTCACATTTTTTATCCTGGAAGGGCCAGCAAGTTCCCCCCCCGTTTCCTGCTTCTAGTGTTGCGAAAGGACTGCTGCGCTGATTGCTGAGTTGAAGTTACAGCAGCGGGTGCGCCCCCTTTTGGGTCCATCCGCTGCCACAACTGGTTGTCAGTAGAGTCAAAAGTCAGGGAAGGATTTCCTGCCATTTTCCTCCTGAACTCAGCATCATATTCCCTCCACACACCTTCACTGTGATTACGCTGAATCCAGTGAATAGTGTCCGTGTATTTTAGGATAGGCAAACTCTGGGAGGGGTACTTTTCGATATAACAGGAGGAAAAAACTCTGAAGCACTGGAGCCACTCATCAAAAGTGTCTGGGCGTTTCAATTTTTTAGGCCCTGTTCCCTCAGCGCTCCTCTCTCTCTGCCTATACGCCTCCACCGAAAGGTCAAATATATTAACATATTTTCCACGGTGAATCCTACTGAACACCTTTTTGCGCAGGTGTCTATGCAATGAGTATATTTTTCCTGGGCTTGCGTCCCCATAAAGGGCTGCTCACCTTTCAGAGATGGCCCTGGTAGGGAGAGGTTCAGCTGGCACCTCTGTAGAGGTAGATGGGTTTTGCGGGGCGGTGTTACTAGCGCTGTCCTGCTTATTATCTGGCGCGACCCCCCTCTTTAAAATTTTCTTAATCATTCTAAACATTTTCTTCTGACCTGACCCCTGTAAACCCAAGGAAGAGTCAGTCTCAGACCCTGAGTCAGAGGAGGATGAGTCAGAGGAAGAATGGTCATTGTGTGTAAATAAAGCATTCTCACCGTGACTAATGGCAGGAGGTCCCTGACCCATGCTGGTAACGGGCTGGCCTGCTTGCTGGTTTTGGAGGGCGACTCCTGAAGACCCTTGCTGTGCAGTGGAAGTGGTGGCTGCTGCTCCTGCTGTAATGCTGCCTGCTACTCCTGCATCTGCCCCACTCATGACTGTGGCAGTGGTGGTCCGTGTTTTTGCTGCACTTTGTGATCCAATTGCTCCCTGCAAAAGAGATAGAATTTTGCGAGCACTTTGCCCAATGGATGTGTCTGGATTATCAGTAGCAAGGGGTGGATGAGCTATATGAAGCGTGTTTGCAACCTGAGTATTATTTGCAGACATCACCATAGGTGTATGAAATCCCTGACTCGCTGACTGTCCATTCGCAGATGTCTGTGCATTCACACCCTGCTGGTCTACAATAGGGTTATGGCTAGCCTGGCTTATTGATTGTGCATGGCTTAATGAGTGTGCATGAGCGCCCTGCGTGGCTGCAATGGGGGAGTGGAGACCCTGAGCAAGGGCTTGTACTCCATGTATGCCTGTCATAATGGGATGTTGTACCTGGCCTAAAGATTGCACACTTGCATTATGCATGCCAACCAGGGGTGTATTATGTCCCTGAGTTGCTGCTTGTACATTCACACCATGCAAAACCGCATTCACACCAATGGGGGATGGTAAATGATGAGACGGTAAATGATACTCAATGCTCTGATTCACATGCATACTGCGATCATTGCCTTGAGTCACATGCAGACTATTATCAGACATTTGTGTATTAATGACAATATCCTGCGGCTGAGCGGCCGCTTGAACTAAACCACTATCAGCCCTGTGTGGGTTAACAATATCGGGAGCGGCCTGCTGAACGGCATTTGCGTTATCTCCCATTTGTAAAAACTGTAATGGCCTCATTGCCCTGGAAGGGTTAACACTGCGTGCCCCCCTACCCCTATTACTGGCTATCTGCCTGGTACTACCTCTTATGATGGAGCGACCCCTTTGATGCTCCTGAGGATTAACGTTCAAATGTGCTGGTCGCTTGCGCTGTTTGCTTGCGCTGCTAAGGCCCCTCCGACCCCCCACTGATAACCCGCCAACGGCCAAGTACGGCTCTCGGTGCTCACCTGCAAGTGGCGTTGCCCCGGGAGCCGATGTCCTTGCGACCGCGCGGGAGTCTGCCAAGCCGGAAGTGCCGATGGCCGCTTCCGGTGACGTCACTAACATGGCGTTGACACCGGAAGTCGGCCCCAGACCACGCCGCTGGCGAAGGAGATCGCTAGGCCCTGGGGAGTCCAGCATAGGCCCTGGGGTAGCATGGGCCTCGGGTATGGTGCGCCTGTGGGCAAGTGGACCGGGTGTTGCAGGTTGAGGGGCAGTTACAGAGGCCATGTCCCGGCCGGGCTGGGGACCGCGTGTTGCCACGTGTGGTGCCTCAATGAGAGGTGTGAAAGGGCGATGCCTGCTGGGGGTAGATAAAGCAGGATCCTGATCCTGACTAGAAGGATCAGGAGGGAGAACAACTGGTGTCACGCTGGGCCCTGGGGAGGCTGCAGCCATTGCGGATATTATGTTTTTTAACAGGTCAGAAACTGCTGACATAGCAGCAGGGGGTACTGCACTAAGAAATGAGGCCTGTACACTATCAAGGGGTAAATTAACCTGCTGGGTCTGCAATGCTTGCGGTCTGGGGGATTCCTGAGCTAACTCAATATCAATAGGTCCCTGCTCTTCCACATTATGAACCTGGGCTGACACAACAGTAGTATATTGAGTTGGGGGAATGATATCTAAATCATCCTCAGTAACAGATGGAACACTTATCTTTATTTTTTCTTTTGCAGGTCCAGGAGGTTCCTGCTCCGACTGGTAACGTCTAGGAGGCAGAGTAGAACGCCTGGAACGATGCATAGCTGCACTGGTGATGACAGAACTGCTAAGAAAAACTGCTTCAGCCAGGATCCCGAGAAGAAGAGGAAGTTGCAAGGGGGGAACTCGGCTTATCTACTGGTAAGGAGGGGCCTACCCTAAATTGCAACAATGTTGCACCCAGCACCTTCCCTCTCTCTTCTAACCCACTCTCCTACAGCCTTAACCCTTAGACTGCTCCAGGCTTATACTAAGCCCTACACTGCATTTTAACTTAATAGTCTAATAATATAAAGATAAACATTAGTAAATAGTTTACTGTCCTAAGGGTACAATAATTAGTTCACCTGTTCTATATTTTTTTTAGGATTTGTAAGCAAATTACAGTGGGTGATGAAACAAGATTGGAAGATCTGGAGGGACATAATGGTTAATAGTATAGCGCTTTAGTTTTCTTAGTATTGAGATCTGGAAGGAGCAAGCTCAGATGCTGGGTTTAAAGACTGAGGGCCAGATTACTTTTTTAAAGAGATATTAGGGCTCCACTGAGTAATACCAGCGCATGCTAATTTGCTCTGGTATTACAAGTTGACCGCAATGCGAAAGCAAGCTCGTGTTTGCATTACTTGGAAGAATTGGGCTCACAAGAGTGAGCGTCCATGGGCTCCAATGGGAGCCTTGTTCTCATGCAATGACACATGGCATGCGAACCTCGCACAGCCAAGGGGGTTAGTAGTGCAGCTATGCCAGCAAATGTTAAATATATATGTATATGATTATATAAATATATAATTATGTGTTAATATGTGTATATACACAAAAATATGCATATATATTTACAGGGAACGCACAGTTCCCATAAATCGTAATGTAAAGGCACTTTCCAGTGCCGTTTTGTTTCTAACACCCCACACTGCCACTTTTAAACCCCTTAAAACTGCATTGTCTAGTTGTTTTTTATTTTTAAAAAAGCTATTTTGAGGACATTTGGGGCGCTTTTTGAAAATTAACCAGAGATCTGATCTCTGGTTTATTTTCTGAGCATTAATTGTAATGGATGGTTATTTTCGCATTTGCAGGAGCACAAAAAATTAGCACTCCACTTGTAATCTAGCCTTGAATGTATTATATGTTAAGGAAAATTAAAAAAGCAAAAGGTGGGTATAATGGATAAAAGCAGTAGTACTAGAGAACATATTTAACAATAACAATTTCCTTATTGAAAGCACTTAGAGGGAATCAGATGTTGCTTTTTAAAATAAATACAATTAGATTTATACATTTAATAAATGTTTGTCAACAACCTAATGGTCTGATTCTTATAACTGGGGACATGTTTGGGATTTTGTTTACGTTTTAGATATTTCCTTAATGCATAACTAAGAAATGTTATATTGAAAAACATAATCTATTTTAAATATAATATATACAGTATATATATATATATATATATATATATATATATATATATATATATATATATATATATATATATATATATATATATATATATATATATACTGTTACATGTGAGGATAGAGTCCAGCACTAAAACCCAATTTGTTTTCACACAGTGTGCCAGTCACTATGGAGTATCTGCTTTCTACCACATAATACAATCCATGTAAGAAGTTGTGACAGCACCACAGTAGTTTTAGGTGATAATGTCTTTATTCATTCACTCAGAGGATACAAACAACCTCAAACAGGTGCGACATTTCGGACCCACATGGTCCTTAATCATTCATAACAAAACAGGTGAACACAGACATTTAAAAAGCCTACCTGGACCAAATAGTATATCTCAAATACATTTTTAACCTTTGCCTTCCCAGGCTTATTAGAAATGGGACAGTGACATCTAGTGGCGACAGTAGAAACATAATTTAAAAACTTTTATACAAATAAGTGTTAATCATAGTCCCTATTCAGAACACTGGGATAAAGGGTATCTAATAATGTATTCCACCATACCTCCTTCTGTTGCAACCTAAGCTCTCTGTTCCCACCCCTCCTATATTGTGAAATATGGTCAATGACCTGAAAACGGAGTTGGCTAACAGTGTGGGTCATTTGTTTAAAGTGAGCAGAGACATGCAAGGTCATATCTTTTAATCTAATAGAGGTTTTATATTGACAGAATCTATCCCTGACAGTTTTGGTGGTCTTGTCAATATAGCATAGCCCACATGGGCATTTAAGTAAGTAGATGGCATTAACTGTCTGACAAGTGTAAAGGCAATTTATTTTCAATTGTTTTCTTTTGTCAGTTTGAGCCAAGTATTTATCCCTAATTATAGAAATACACTGTATACAATGAAGGCAGGGATAGCATCCTTTATTGAGGGTAGTAAGATTATTAATTGATGTATGTTTAGTAGTACCAACATCAGCTCTTATTAAATTGTCTCTGAGTTTCTTCAGTCTGCAATACTATGGCATAGGCGGTAACTGAAAAGACTCTACATTAGGATTATATTTGGATAGAAGATACCAATGTTTTCTGACAATTTAAAGATATCTCTACTCCTATAAGTAGAAAAAAAACAATCTACCCTTATTATTATTATTATTATTATTATTTTAAGGTTGTATAGCATTGCTTTCATCAGTAAACAGACTTCTGATAGTGTGTTCAATCAAATTTCCTGGATAACCTCTTTTAACAAACTTTTTACCCATTAAATTGAAGCCTGTCAGGTAGCTTGTCCTGATCTTTGACAATTCTTTTAGTGCGCAGCATCTGACTTCTGGGTATTGACTGGAACACACTATCAGGGTGATAGCTATAAAACCTTAGCTGTGAATTTCTGTTGGTGGGTTTTATGTATAGGTCAGTAATAAGCCTTTCCTCTTGTTTATACACTCCAAAAAACGTATTTCCTCATATGAATGAGTGATAGTAAATTTAAGATCTGACCAGAATTAATGTCCTCCACAAACTGCAGCAAAGACCCCAATGTGCCCCTCCCCATATGCCAAATATATCATCTATATAACAAAGCCAAAGCTTACATTCATTTTTAAATAGATCATTCTCATAGACATATCTGTTCTCAAAACCACTCATGAAAATATTGGCATATGAGAGGGGCCACATTGGAGCCCATTGTAGTACCCCTTTTCTGCATGCCAATCTTTTCATGAGTGGTTGTGGTGCTGACAAAACTTCTTACATGGACTATATATATATATATATATATATATATATATATATATATATATATATATATATATATATATATATATATATATATATATATATATATACACACACACACACACATATTCTATATGGCCAAAGTATGTGGACACCTAACTATTATGCCTATATGATTTTGTTGGACATCTCATTCCAAAACCATGGACCCCACTTTTTAGAAAGGCTTCCACAAGATTTTGGAGTGTGTTTAATGGAATTTGTGCCAATTCAGCCAAAAGAGCATAGGCCAGAAACTGATGATGGATGATGATGAAAGGTTTGGCTCTCAATCTTTGTTCCTATTGATCTCAAAAGTGTTCAGTGGGGTTTAGGCCAGTCGTGTTACTTCACACTAATCTTGTCAAACCATGTTTCCATGAAACTTTATTTCTGCACAGGTGCAAATTCATGCTGGAAAAGAAAAGGACCTTACCCAAACTGTTGCAACAGATTTGGATGTGCCACATTGTCTAAATTATATTTGTATCCTGTATAATTAATATGTCCAAACCATTATCATTAAAATGCCCAAACCCCAAAGCACACAGACCATTATCCCTCAAGTAGGCTTTATGCGTTCCGTTAGGTAGTGCTCTCCTGGCATCCACCACATACAGATTATTCCATCAAACTGCCAGATAGTGATGCATGATTCATCACTCCATGTTTGCTGCAGTAGCAGTGTGCTTTACCCACTCCTGTCAACACATGGTATTGAAAATTTTGATTTGTACAGCTGCTCAGCAAAAAAAGCCCATTTCTTGAATGAACAGTTCTTGTGCTGATGTTGCTTCCAGAGGAAGGTTTCAGCATTTATTGGCCCCACTCTCCAAGTTTGTGTGATCCACGACATCATGGCTGGGATGTTGTTGATCATAGACTCTTCCACTTCACAATAATAGAACTTACCAGGAGCATATTTACCAATGGTGCAGCAGGTGCAGTGGCACCAGGGACCAAGTGCTGGGAGGGCCCATTGCAGCCAGTCTACACATAGGATAATGCCTATCTAGTCATTATCTGTGTATAGATGCTCACCATCATTATAACATGTGGCATGTTCACTATTGGTTTATAGATAATCCATCATTATACAACACAGCATGTTCATCAGAATATACATAGTCATCATATTTATACAGAACTAGTTTATAGAAACTCAAATCATTATACAGTACAGTATGCTCACTGCTAGTGTATACATACTCAGTATCATTATAAAGGGCATCACCAGTGTGTACATATATATTTTTGCACCATGACCCTCTGTTAAGTAGATCCACTTCTGGAAATTTTATGAACTGATTTCTGGCAAAGGTGGTATCCTATGTCACTGAGCTCTTCAGTATACCCCATTCTACTGCCAATGTTTGTCTATGAAGGTTTCATGGCTATTTGCTGGATTTTATGCACTTGTTAGTCATGGGTGTGGCTGAAACACCTGAACTCAATTTTGTAAGGGTGTCCACATACTTTTAGCCATATTGTGTGTGTGTGTGTGTGTGTGTTTGCGGGTGTGTGTGTATGTGTGTGTGATAGTTTTCATTTTAAACATATCTCACGTTTTATTTTCCCAATTTCTCTTTTCTCCATCAGCCAGAAGATGCCAGTTATAGTAAAAACTCATTGATATGGTTGATGCTGGGCAAATCAGGAAAATATGTTCAGAATTTGGGAAATCAAAGACAAAAATAAATGGCTGCCATACGGTGGTCATGTAAACTCACAAGAAGCATCAGCATTGAATCCATGCTTCCTACAATTGCACATGTTGCAGAAATGTTTTCAATAAGTAAATACATTCAATAAATAATCACTTAACTACAAAGCAATACAACAGTGCACACAGCTACTGAGATTGAGGGCTAGATTACAAGTAGAGCTTTATTTAATGCTTCAGCTCGAGCGTCAATTCCACTAGATGTAAGCTTTTAGAGTGCGTGGGGTTGCGCTCGTATTGTATTTCATACAAGTTGAAAGTAAACTGTTTTCACAAACGTGCTAACCCAAAGGAATCTAAAAAGCTGAACTTCATACTGTATAAATATCATAGGCCTAGATTTAGAGTTTGGCGGTAGCCGTGAAAACCAGCGTTAGAGGCTCCTAACGCTGGTTTTAGGCTACCGCCGGTATTTGGAGTCAGTCAGGAAAGGGTCTAACGCTCACTTTTCAGCCGCGACTTTTACATACCGCAGATCCCCTTACGTCAATTGCGTATCCTATCTTTTCAATGGGATCTTTCTAACTCCTTAATTTAGAGTCGTGGCTGAAGTGAGCGTTAGAAATCTAACGACAAAACTCCAGCCGCAGAAAAAAGTCAGTAGTTAAGAGCTTTCTGGGCTAACGCCGGTTTATAAAGCTCTTAACTACTGTGCTCTAAAGTACACTAACACCCATAAACTACCTATGTACCCCTAAACCGAGGTCCCCCCCACATCGCCGCCACTCGATTAAATTTTTTTAACCCCTAATCTGCCGACCGCCACCTACGTTATACTTATGTACCCCTAATCTGCTGCCTCTAACACCGCCGACCCCTATATTTATTAACCCCTAACCTGCCCCCCACAACGTCGCCGCCTGCTACCTACAATAATTAACCCCTAATCTGCCGACCGCAAAGCGCCGCTACTTACGTTATCCTTATGTACCCCTAATCTGCTGCCCCTAACATCGCCGACCCCTATATTATATTTATAAACCCCTAACCTGCCCCCCTCAATGTCGCCTCCACCTGCCTACACTTATTAACCCCTAATCTGCCGAGCGGATCTCACCGCTACTATAATAATGTTATTAACCCCTAATCCGCCTCACTCCTGCCTCAATAACCCTATAATAAATAGTATTAACTCCTAATCTGCCCTCCCTAACATCGCCGACACCTAACTTCAAGTATTAACCCCTAATCTGCCGATCGGAGCTCACCGCTACTCTAATAAATTTTTTAACCCCTAAAGCTAATTTTAACCCTAACCCTAACACCCCCCTAAGTTAAATATAATTTTATTCTAACGAAATAAATTAACTCTTATTAAATAAATTATTCCTATTTAAAGCTAAATACTTACCTGTAAAATAAACCCTAATATAGCTACAACATAAATTATAATTATATTATAGCTATTTTAGGATTTATATTTATTTTACAGGTAACTTTGTATTTATTTTAACCAGGTACAATAGCTAATAAATAGTTAATAAATATTTAATAGCTAAAATAGTTAAAATAATAACAAAATTACCTGTAAAATAAATCCTAACCTAAGTTACAATTAAACCTTACACTACACTATCAATAAATTAATTAAATAAACTACCTACAATTATCTACAATTAAACCTAACACTACACTATCAATACATTAATTAAATACAATACCTACAATTATCTACAATTAAACCTAACATTACACTATCAATACATTATTTAAATAAAATATCTACAAATAACTACAATGAAATAAACTAACTAAAGTACAAAAAATAAAAAAAGAACTAAGTTACAAAAAATAAAAAAATATTTACAAACATTAGAAAAATATTACAACAATTTTAAACTAATTACACCTACTCTAAGCCCCCTAATAAAATAACAAAGCCCCCCAAAATAAAAAATGCCCTACCCTATTCTAAATTAAAAAAGTTCAAAGCTCTTTTACCTTACCAGCCCTGAACAGGGCCCTTTGCGGGGCATGCCCCAAGAAATTCAGCTCTTTTGCCTGTAAAAAAAAAACATACAATACCCCCCCCAACATTACAACCCACCACCCACATACCCCTAATCTAACCCAAACCCCCCTTAAATAAACCTAACACTAAGCCTGTGAAGATCTTCCTACCTTATCTTCACCATACCAGGTTCACCGATCGGTCCTCGGAAGTGTTGATCCAAGCCCAAGCGGGGGGCTGAAGAGTGACGTCCATCCTCGGGCTTAAGTCTGGATCCAAGCGGCGACTGAAGAAATCCATCATCGGGCTGAAGTCGGAAGTCCATCATCGGGATTAAGTCTTCTATCAAGCCGCATCTTCAATCTTCTTTCTTCTGGAGCGGAGCGGAACCATCTTCTTCCAAGCCAACGCAGAACATCCTCTTCAACCGACGACTAGACGACGAATGACGGTTCTTTTAAATGACGTCATCCAAGATGGCGTCCCTCGAATTCCGATTGGCTGACAGGATTCTATCAGCCAATCGGAATTAAGGTAGGAATATTCTGATTGGCTGATGGAATCAGCCAATCAGAATCAAGTTCAATCTGATTGGCTGATCCAATCAGCCAATCAGATTGAGCTCGCATTCTATTGGCTGATCGGAACAGCCAATAGAATGCAAGCTCAATCTGATTGGCTGATTGGATCAGCCAATCGAATTGAACTTGATTCTGATTGGCTGATTCCATCAGCCAATCAGAATATTACTACCTTAATTCCGATTGGCTGATAGAATCCTATCAGCCAATCGGAATTCGAGGGACGCCATCTTGGATGACGTCATTTAAAGGAACCGTCATTCATCGTCTAGTCGTCGGTTGAAGAGGATATTCCGCGTCGGCTTGGAAGAAGATGGTTCCGCTCCGCTCTAGAAGAAAGAAGATTGAAGATGCGGCTTGATAGAAGACTTCATCCCGATGATGGACTTCCGACTTCAGCCCGATGATGGATTTCTTCAGTCGCCGCTTGGATCCAGACTTCAGCCCGAGGATGGACGTCACTCTTCAGCCCCCCGCTTGGGCTTGGATCAACACTTCCGAGGCTTGGATCAAGACTTCCGAGGACGGATCGGTGAACCTGGCAGGGTGAAGATAAGGTAGGAAGATCTTCAGGGGCTTAGTGTTAGGTTTATTTAAGGGGGGTTTGGGTTAGATTAGGGGTATGTGGGTGGTGGGTTGTAATGTTGGGGGGGGTATTGTATGTTTTTTTTTTCAGGCAAAAGAGCTGAATTCTTTGGGGCATGCCCCGCAAAGGGCCCTGTTCAGGGCTGGTAAGGTAAAAGAGCTTTGAACTTTTTTAATTTAGAATAGGGTAGGGCATTTTTTTATTTTGGGGGGCTTTGTTATTTTATTAGGGGACTTAGAGTAGGTGTAATTAGTTTAAAATTGTTGTAATATTTTTCTAATGTTTGTAAATATTTTTTTATTTTTTGTAACTTAGTTCTTTTTTATTTTTTGTACTTTAGTTAGTTTATTTCATTGTATTTATTTGTAGATATTGTATTTAAATAATTTATTGATAGTGTAGTGTTTAATTGTAGATAATTGTTGGCATTTTATTTAATTAGTTTATTGATAGTGTAGTGTTAGGTTTAATTGTAACTTAGGTTAGGATTTATTTTACAGGTAATTTTGTAATTATTTTAACTATTTTAGCTATTAAATAGTTCTTAACTATTTAATAGCTATTGTACCTGCTTAAAATAAATACAAAGTTACCTGTAAAATAAATATAAATCCTAAAATAGCTATAATATAATTATAATTTATATTGTAGCTATATTAGGATTTATTTTACAGGTAAGTATTTAGCTTTAAATAGGAATAATTTATTTAATAAGAGTTAATTTATTTAGTTAGATTTAAATTATATTTAATTTAGGGGGGTGTTAGTGTTAGGGTTAGACTTAGCTTTAGGGATTAATACATTTATTAGAATAGCGGTGAGCTCCAGTCGGCAGATTAGGGGTTAATGTTTGAAGTTAGGTGTCGGCGATGTTAGGGAGGGCAGATTAGGGGTTAATACTATTTATTATAGGGTTATTGAGGCGGGAGTGAGGCGGATTAGGGGTTAATAACTTTATTATAATAGCGGTGCGGTCCGGTCGGCAGATTAGGGGTTAATAAGTGTAGGCAGGTGGAGGCGACGTTGTGGGGAGCAGATTAGGGGTTAATAAATATAATATAAGGGTCGGCGGTGTTAGGGACAGCAGATTAGGGGTACATAGGGATAATGTAAGTAGCGGCGGTTTACGGAGCGGCAGATTAGGGGTTAAAAAAAATATGCAGGGGTCAGCGATAGCGGGGGCGGCAGATTAGGGGTTAATAAGTGTAAGGTTAGGGGTGTTTAGACTCGGGGTACATGTTAGAGTGTTAGGTGCAGACGTAGGAAGTGTTTCCCCATAGCAAACAATGGGGCTGTGTTAGGAGATGAACGCGGCTTTTTTGCAGGTGTTAGGTTTTTTTTCAGCTCAAACAGCCCCATTGTTTTCTATGGGGGAATCGTGCACGAGCACGTTTTTGAAGCTGGCCGCGTCCGTAAGCAACTCTGGTATCGAGAGTTGAAGTTGCGTTAATATGCTCTACGCTCCTTTTTTGGAGCCTAACGCAGCCATTCTGTGAACTCTCAATACCAGAGTTATTTAAAAGGTGCGACCAGAAAAAAGCCAGCGTTAGCTACGCGGGTCGTTACCGACAAAACTCTAAATCTAGCCGATAGTTTTTTGCTTTGTAACAATTTGAAATTTCAAAACAGATATCTGATTAATACAGCCATTCTCATTGCTAGACAGCTCATCCTCCAATCTTGGAAGGATAAGTATAGTCCCAGTTTCAGTCTTTTTTTTTTTAAAAGAAATTAGACTACAAATAGCGGTGGAGCAATATAATGCCTTGTCCTCTTCTGGGAACAAAGGGAATTTTTTTTTAAAAAAATGGGATAGGGTTTTGGTATTTTTTCCGCAAGCATTTCTCCAAATTCTCCGCCCTATGAGGAAATCGCTAGTATTTATGCTAGCATTTCTTGCCACTGATTATTATCCTGCAGAGAGGAAGCAGATTTTGTAGACTTTAAGGGTGGGGTGAGTTCAGAAGGGTTGAGGGATGAGAGGTTTTTTTTGTTTTTTTTTCTCTTCTTTTCTTTTCTTCTCTTTCTATTTTTAGTTTATAATAGCAAAAACTCCAACAAATAGGCAGGTTTGGGATATCTGTTATGTTATATATCTGTTATGATTATACAATACTGGAAAGAATATTCTGTTGTTTCTGTATGAAATATTTTGCTGCTCGATACTATGTCTGCAATTAATTGTATCATTGTCTATTGATATTGACAACCTTTTTATGTTTTGTCATCATTTTGTACTATGGTATGATAATAATTATGCCTTTTTTTTATTGGATAATAAAAAGTAAAAAAAAAAAGAAAACGCAACCGCCTGAACGAAATAACAGAAAGACACGTAATCGCCCACAGAAATAAAAAAAACACCTAACCGCCCGCATGAAACAGACCAAAAAGCCCTAATCTTAAAAAAAAGCCACCCCAAAAAATAAAAATAAAAGCCTAAGACTAAGCCCTGAATAGGTACTCACCATTCCTGAAGTCTGGTGGAGGTTTTCTTCCATGAGGCTCCATCATCCTTTATCTTCATCTGGAGCGAAGGCTGCGTTGAGCGGAGTTGTGGAGCTGGCTTTCCCGATGCGCGGAACCTGAGCGGCGCTCCTCAGCGGCAGTTCTTAGCGGTGGTCCTTAGCGGTGGTCTTCAGCAGTGGCGGTCCTCATCAGCGTGGAGGCTCCTCTACATGCGATCGTCTGCCCCACACTAAAGATTGAATGCAAGGTACCCCATATTTATTGGGTTACCTTGCATTCCTATTGGCTGAAAATTTTAAATCAGCCAATAGGATAAGAGCTACTGAAATCCATTTGGCTGATTTCAACATTTCAGCCAATAAGAATGCAAGGTACCCCAAATTGAATGCGGTACCTTCCATTCAATTGCTAGTGTACGCCAGAGATCAGATGAAGAGGAGCCTCCATGGCACTGAGGATCGCCGCCGCTTAAGACCGCTTCTGAGGACTGCCGCTCTGGATCCACGCATTGGGGAAGACCGCTTCGCACCTCCGCTCCGTGCTGCCTTCACTATGGATGAAGATAGAAGATGATGGAGCCGTCTGGAAGAAGACCTTCACCGCTGGACTTCAGAAACAGTGTGTACCTATTTGGGGCTTAGTCTTAGGCTTTTTTTTTTTTTTTTTGGGGTGGCTTTTTTTAGATTAGGGTTTTTGGGCTGTAAAAGAGCTGATTGCCCATTTAAGGGCAGTCAAAGAGCTGAATATCCTTTTAAGGGCAATGCCCATACAAATGCCCCTTATGGGACAATGGGCATTGGGTAGCTTAGGTTTTTTTAGACTTAGTTTTTTTTATTTTGGGGGGTTGATTGGGTGGGGAGTTTTACTGTTAGGGGGTAATTAATAATTTTTTTAAAATAAAAGAGCTGTTTAATTTGCTATGCCCTACAAAATGCTCTTTTAAGGGCTATTGGTAGTTTAGAATTAGATTGGGGGGTGTTTTATTTTTTTTAATTTTTTTTTTAAGTGGTATTAGTTTAGGTTTACATTTTTTATTTTGGATAGCTTTGATTATTTTTTCTGTAATTTTACATTTTTTATTTTTTGTATTATTACCTTTGAGGTTTATACAGTATATATATTTTTATATAGACTGCCCTCTGGGCAGGCTTATCGCCTAGTTTGATTATAAAAGTAAATTGGAAAGTTCTTTAAAATTCAATGTTCTGTCGAAATCATGTAAGAAAATAACTAGAATAGATTTAAAAGGATTTGAAACCCCCCAAACATATTTTGTGATTCAGGCAGAGCAAAACATTTTTAAAAAGTTTGCTTTTCTTATCAAATTAGCTTTTTTCCATGTTATTCTTTTGTTGAAGAGTTATTTAGTTAGGTTTCTGGAGCACTGTATGGCAGAAAATAGTGCTGCTTCTTAGTGCTTTTGCAAATGTATAACATTTTTGCAAAAATTCTGCAATATAGTACACCAGACACATGCACGCTCCTGAGCATACATTCCTACTGTGACAGATACCCCAGCTACCCAGACTCTTTTATCTTTTATACACACACACATCTTGATAAAACAGGGAGACAATGCCACAGTTTTCCCACCATTCCCGCCCCTCCAGACTGATTGGCGCCCCCATAGCAACCATAGTCCCACAGAATCCCAGGACACATTGGTGAAGGTTTTGGGGTGATCCCGGGTGAGCGGTGGCACTTCCAGGGTGTTATTTAAAAGTTCTTGGTCCCCAGATGCCGAAGTCCAAAAAGCGGTGTGATTCGTTATTGGGGACCGGAGATACAGCCCATTGAATTATGGGGTAGGGGTGTCCAAAACCCCCGGTTCCAAAGAGGCTCCTCCGGTAATTCCACCACCTCTTGTCCTCCCTAGGGGCTACTAACATTTTTGCAAAAATGTATAACATTTTTGCAAAAATTTTGCAATATAGTACACCAGACACATGCACGCTCCTGAGCATACATTCCTACTGTGACAGATACCCCAGCTACCCAGACTCTTTTATCTTTACTCTTTCTAGGAGGGTTTTCCTGGTCATACACCAGCTTTTCACAAGACAAGCAAACCAAAGCTTCCAGGGATTGTGGTTGCTCTGAGGAGCCCCAAACCACTGAGAAACAACAGGGGTGAGGATGTATGGGGGTGGGGGGTAGCCTTAGCTGTCTGGTATCCTTGACACCTACACACAACAAAAGATACCAAGAGAAACAAAGAAAATGTGATAATAGAAGTAAATAAGATGTTAAAATGTAATGCTCTATCGGAATCATGAAAAAAAATTGTTTCCATGTCAATTAAATAAGTCTCCTGTCTGATTTTTAGATGTCAATGTTATATCCCAATCTAATATCCTGCACCTGTCCTCATAATTTTTACTCTATGGTTTAGGGCCCAATAATCCCTTTGACTCAATTTGACTAAGCCTGTCTGGTAAATTGTCCATCACCCTTAGATACAGAGATGCAAATGATATATTGTTATTATTCTAATTATTATTTTTGTTATTATACTTAAACAAATCAGATTCAAACAAATCCGATTGTACTAAATGTCATGATACAATCATGTGGAGTAGTTGCTACCTGGATTGGCTACCCGGCAGAGGTGGTATTGTGGTCTGGAAAGGGTTAGTGTGAAATCTGTTTTCAGGATAGCTGTAAGCTGAAACCCCCCTCCCTTCCCCCCACTCCTTAGCCTAGTGTTTTTTGTGTAACTGTGTGTAGGAATGCAGGACATTCCTCCCCTTGGAGACTAATAGTGGGAGCTAAGACTTGTTTGCATTGGCTGGACTCGTTGTAAATTATAACCAGGGCATTGTCTTTGACAAGACAAAGAAAGTTTGGTTTAAATATGTAACAGAAAGACTTGGTGGGCAGAACTGCCCTGGGGACCAAAGCCATCAACATCATTATCAGCAGCTCTCCACATATGTAAAGAAATTTGATAATAAGTAAGATATTGTGTTTCTATTTTATGTCCCCCTATTCTTTTTAAAGAATTGTAGCTTTGCAATCGCATGTTATTTTGAATGTCTTTATAATTTTGCCCTGTGTAACCTGTATTGATATTTTTGTTATTAAACACATAGAAAATCCCAGTCTGTCTTTTGGGCTCTAATATCCAAATTCACACTCCTGTTGAGACAAGGTTAAAGGCACATTATCTAATTGTTAAATTGTTTGAGTGTTTAGGGGTTCCCAAGATGCCCCCTTTAATTTAAAAGTATTGGTGATGGCAGCAGGGAAATTGAAGAAAGTTTGATTTGTCACAAACTGGCTGGCAGCGGTGGGGATATTTAGAGTTTTTTAGTGCTATTTGTATAGTACTAAAAGAAATGACATGTTCTTGTGTAATTTCCCAAAGACAGAACTCAGTGCCTAATTACAGACACATACAGTGCAAAGAAGCAGTTATTTTTCCCTTCCTCTTGTTTGTTCGTTGCTACTCTCATTATGGAAGCATATAGAAAGATGCCGAAAGAATCCCTGGAGCTAATTTGTCAGGAGAGAGCCATTGCAACTTTTGGCAAAACAAAGGAGCAGTTGGTCCAGGAACTGCAGCAGACAGAAGAGCAGGAAACAGGCACAGAGAGGAGTCTGAGCTACAAACAGCACTCAGGTACTTGGGGGATGCTGATCCCAACCTAAGAATGGAATTGATCCTCAAGTTTTAAGAAGCAGCTGAGAGAAAGAGGGAGGCTGCAGCAAGAGAAAGAAAAGAAGAGAGAGAGGCTGCAGGAAGAGAAAGAGAGAGAGAGGAAAAGGATGCTCAACTGAGACATGAGCTGGAGGTTATGCAGAGGAACAGAATCAGCCTGTCTCCCCAAACCAGTGAACGCGGGAAAACAGCAACAGAGAGGCCCTGTCTGGAGTATTTTCCAATCTTGGAAAGAGACACTGACTTGGATGTTTTTTTCTGAGGGGCTTTTAAAAGGTATGCAAGCAGTATCAGCTGCCCCCAGAGCAATGGGTTTGCGTTTTAGCTCCTCGCCTGAAGGGTAAAGCACTGGATGTATTTGCTTCACTTCCAGTGGAGGATGACCCGGACTATGAGGCCATAAAAACAGCCTTATTAAAAAGTTTTAACCTCACTCCGGAATTCTACAGGGAAAAATTTTGGAGTCTTCACCAAAGTGCAGATGACAGCTGCACAGAATATGTTGCACAGCTAAGGTCTGCTTTTAAGCAATGGACTGGGGGCCTAAAAGTCCTCACTCATGAGGCTTTGGAGGATTTGATGATCCTAGAGCAGTTCATGCAAATGTGAAGTCCTGATGCCAGAGTATGGATTCTGGACAGAAAGCCCAAAACAATGGCAGAGGCTGCAGATCTGGCTAATGATTACGCCAACAACAGAGCACCTGCAGCAAGGCAGGCAGCTATTCAAGCTGTGGAAAAGAGCAAACAAGGTAGCAGAGAGAGCATCTCATCTATAACCTACAGCCAAAGGGGCAGGGGCCACACTGGGACAGGGGGATACCTGCCGGTGTTTCACTTGTAACCAGATGGGGCATCTGAGTTTCACCTGCCCAGAAAAGAAGAAGCCTGAGGGTGGGAATGTGGCTGGGGGACCAGCATCTGTTTTGTTTGTGGTTGGGTTCCCAAGGCAAAAGTAGAGAGATAACCTACAGAGGGTATCTGTGGGTGACCAGGTGGCAACAGGACTCAGGGATAGTGGAGCTTCGGTTGAAATGGTAAAGCCAGAGAACATTATACCAGGGAGGACTGTGTCCATTCAAGGAATTGGTGGAGTTTGCCCCGCAGTGCATGTGGCACGGGTGTACCTTGATTGGGGTGTGTGAAAAAATTTGCGGGAGGTGGGGATCTCTGCAGATATCCCTGTTGGTGTTTTGCTGGGCAATGATTTGGGCCAGATGCATTGTCAGTACACCCCAGAAGACAACACCTGCAACCTGGAAGGGCCAGTAGAGGGCCCTGCACCAACTGAGGTAATGTGTGAAACTTTGGGGGACCCAGAGGGGAAGATAGGGATGGACACATCGCTAGCTGCACCAGAACTGGAGGTATCCCACCAAAGAATGAAGAATGATTCCCTTGAACATGATTGCTGGGAGGGGGGCTGAGGGTTAATGCAGCCCTGCCTTTGTGTACACCAGTAATGTCTTGTTCTAATGAAGAGGGATGTATTGGAAATGTTTGTGACAATATTACTTCTATTGAATCTGGGCGCTGAGAGGGAGAGCCTAGGGGGGGATGTATTGAAAATGTTTGTAACAATGTTGCTTCTATTGAACCTGGGCGCTGGGAGGGAGAGCCTAGGGTTAATGATGATTTACCTGAACCTGTACCAGTACTGTATTGTGCCAGTGAAAAGGGTTATACTGTCATTGATTGTGACAATGGGATGTCTGATGCAGTGTGTGGGAATGTGAGATAGCAGCAGGGCTGGGCAGAAGGGCAGACTGAGTGTGTATACCCTTCTATGCTAGAACCAGCATTGCATGTGCAAGGAGGAGTGAATGGCATGGCTGGTGTAGGGGCCAGAGTACATCCTGCCCTGTTACAGAGATTTAAACAGGATGGGACCCTGGGTGTGTCTGTGGACCTCCCCTACAGGAATGGCAGATGTGAAGAAGAGGGGAAGGAGATGTAGCTGCAGTGACTAATGAACCTGCTACTTCTACAGAGCATATTGGGGTAGGTGTGAACAGTGGAGTATCTGACCTAAGCATAGCAAGAATTTCTCTTAGTCCCCCAGTGAGTTACCCTGAGGGGGTGCTAGATCCCTTTATGAGTGAGAGCGAGTGTGTGATATTCTGCAAGGAAATGTCCTCCACAAGGAAAATTGTGTCAGCTGATACTAACCATTACGGTGGGCAAATGAATGCAGAGAGTGTGCAGAAAGGGCAGATCTGGTCTTATGAACGAGGAAAGACTAGGGTTTAGGTTGACATAGGGTATCAGCGTGGGCTGACCCCCTATTTCCACCATTTTAAAAGGGGAGGTGTCATGATACAATCATGTGGAGTAGTTGCTACCTGGATTGGCTACCCGGCAGAGGTGATATTGTGGTCTGGAAAGGGTTAGTGTGAAATCTGTTTTCAGGAAAGCTGTAAGCTGAGACCCTCTCCCTTCCCCCCACTCCTTAGCCTAGTGTTTTTTGTGTAACTGTGTGTAGGAATAACAGAAAGGCTTGGTGGGCAGAACTACCCTGGGGACCAAAGCCATCAACATCATTATCAGCAGCTCTCCACATATCTAAAGAAATTTGATAATAAGTAAGATATTGTGTTTCTATTTTATGTCCCCCTATTCTTTTTAAAGAATTGTAGCTTTGCAATTGCATGTTATTTTGAATGTCTTTATAATTTTGCACTGTGAGACCTGTATTGATATTTTTGTTATTAAACACATAGAATATCCCATTCTGTCTTTTGGGCTCTAATATCCAAATTCACACTCCTGTTGAGACAAGGTTAATGGCATTTTATCTAATTGTTAAATTGTGTGAGTGTTTAGGGGTTCCCAAGACACCCCCTTTAATTTAAACGTATTGGTGGTGGCAGCAGGGAAATTGTTAATTAGAGCAGTGTGGACAAGATTTGGGGTTAATGAGGTGTACCTTTTAAGGTCCTTTTGCAGAGTTGCAAGGTTAAGGGAATCAGAGCTGTGTGCCATTAACCCCTTCATGCCCACACTCCTCTATTGTGACGTTAAGAAAGTTTGATTCGTCACACTAAAGTATAAATTGAGTTTGGGCTAAATTATTAGTTTAATAAGAGCCATTCTGCTAAAATGGATTCATTAGTAATGCTTACTAATTATAACTTCTTTTCCATAGCCCTCTACAGATGTTAGAGGAAATTGCCATTTGCATTCTAGGTGAGTGTATTGTGATAAAAGTGGATGATTGGAACAGCCAATAGAATGCGAGCTCAATCTGATTGGCTGATTGGATCAGCCAATCGGATTGAACTTGAATCTGATTGGCTGATTCCATCAGCCAATCAGAATTTTCCTACTTTAATTCCGATTGGCTGATAGAATCCTATAAGCCAATCGGAATTCGATGGACGCCATCTTGGATGACGTCCCTTAAAGGAACCTTCATTCTGTTTTAGGACGTCAGAAGAAGAGGATGGATCCGCACTGGAGGTCTTGAAGATGGAGCCGCTTGTCATTGGATGGAAGAAGATAGAAGATGCCGCTTGGATGAAGATGTCTACCGGTCCGGATCTCCTCTTCTGCCCGGATAGGATGAAGACTTCTGCCCGATGATGGACTTCTTCAGCCGCCGCTTGGATCAAGACTTCAGCCGGAGGATGGACGTCTTCAGCCCCCGCTTGGGCTTGGATCAAGACATCGGAGCCTGGACCGATCGGTGATACCCGGCGTGGTAAAGATAAGGTAGGAAGATCTTCAGGGGCTTAGTGTTAGGTTTATTTAAGGGGGGGTTGGGTTAGATTAGGGGTATGTGGGTGGTGGGTTGTAATGTTGGGGGGGTATTGTATGTTTTTTTTTCAGGCAAAAGAGCAGAATTCTTTGGGGCATGCCCCGCAAAAGGCCCTTTTAAGGGCTGGTAAGGTAAAAGAGTTTTTCTATTTTAATTTTAGAATAGGGTAGGGCATTTTTTTATTTTGGGGGGCTTTGTTATTTTATTAGGGGTCTTACAGTAGGTGTAATTAGTTTAAAATTGTTGTATTATTTTCTAATGTTTGTAAATATTTTTTTATTTTTTGTAACTTAGTTCTTTTTTTTTTTGTACTTTAGTTAGTTTGTTTAATTGTATTTATTTGTAGGTATTGTATTTAATTAATTTATTGATAGTGTAGTGTTAGGTTTAATTGTAGATAATTGTAGGGATTTTATTTAATTAATTTATTGATAGTGTAGTGTTAGGTTTAATTGTAACTTAGGTTAGGATTTATTTTACAGGTAATTTTGTAATTATTTTAACTAGGTAACTATTAAATAGTTATTAACTATTTAATAGCTATTGTACCTGGTTAAAATAAATACAAAGTTGCCTGTAAAATAAATATTAATCCTAAAATAGCTACAATATAATTATTATTTATATTGTAGCTATATTAGGGTTTATTTTACAGGCAAGTATTTAGCTTTAAATAGGAATAATTTATTTAATAAGAGTTAATTTATTTCGTTAGATAAAATTTATATTTAATTTAGGGGGGTGTTAGGGTTAGGGTTAGACTTAGCTTTAGGGGTTAATACATTTATTAGAGTAGCGGTGAGGATTCATTATGGGTTAATACTTGAAGTTAGGTGTCGGCGATGTTAGGGAGGGCAGATTAGTGGTTAATACTATTTATTATAGTGTTATTGAGGAGGGAGTGAGGCGGATTAGGGTTTAATAACTTTATTATAGTAGCGGTGAGGTCCGCTCGGCAGATTAGGGGTTAATAATTGTAGGTAGGTGGCGGTGACGTTGGGGGCGGCAGATTAGGGGTTAATAAATATAATATAGGGGTCGGCGGTGTTAGGGGCAGCAGATTAGGGGTACATAGGGATAACGTAGGTGGCGGCGGTGTGCGGTCAGCATATTAGGGGTTAAAAAAATTTAATAGAGTGGCAGCGATGTGGGGGGACCTCGGTTTAGGGGTACATAGGTAGTTTATGGGTTTTAGTGTACTTTAGAGCACAGTAGTTAAGAGCTTTATGAACCGGCGTTAGCCCAGAAAGCTCTTAACTCCTGGCTTTTCTCTGCTGCTGGAGTTTTGTCGTTAGATTTCTAACGCTCACTTCAGCCACGACTCTAAATACCAGCGTTAGAAAGATCCCATTGAAAAGATAGGATACGCAAATGGCGTAGGGGGATCTGCGGTATGGAAAAGTCGCGGCTGCAAAGTGAGCGTTAGACCCTTTCCTGACTGACTCTAAATACCAGCGGTAGCCCAAAACCAGCGTTAGGAGCCTCTAACGCTGGTTTTGACAGCTAACGCCAAACTCTCAATCTAGGCGTTAATTTGTTTATAAGTTTCATAGTTTATTGAATTTTATTTTTTACTTTTTATTTAATAATTATCTGATTTATTAACAAGTGAGTCTGAACACAACTTTAAACATTACAAATGCCACTTGAAACAGGCAAACAAGTTTTCAAGGTGAAGAGTTAGAAAAGTCTTTAGATTTTCTGATTGTTTAGAACAACGGTGTATGATTGTCTATATGCAACATACAGGGGGATATCTACGTGGGATGAATGCATTAGAATAGTGGAAAATAAAAGGGTTGATAAACTGGATGGAATGGGTTTAAAAATTAAACATGGCAAACAAGCAATTTTCCTATAGAAAGTGGTCTACATATGCTTGGTTAAAGGGACACTGAACCCAAAAATTTTCTTTCATGATTCAGATAGAGCATGCAATTTTAAGCAACTTTCTAATTTACTCCTATTATCAATTTGTCTTCGTTCTCTTGCTATCTTTATTTGAAAATGAAAACACCTAAGCTAGACAGCACTTGTTTATTGGTGGGTGAATTTATCCACCAATCAGCAAGAACAACCCATGTTGTTCCCCAAAAATGGGCCGGTATCTAAACTTACATTCTTGCTTTTCAAATAAAGATACCAAGAGAATAAAGAACATTTTGATAATCAGTGTAAATTAGAAAGTTGCTTAATATTGCACCCTCTATCTGAATCATGAAAGAAAAAAAAATTGAGTTCAGTGTCCCTTTAAGGTATGATATAAAAGGGATGTATTCCAATGTTGTTACATTATTTAACAGATTAAACCCCATCACTGCTAAGACTTTTTTTTACCCCAGTGCTGAGACAATTTTTAGCTTTTTTGCTACCTACATTTAAATTAATACAAAATGTATATTGTTTTTTTAGCAGGCCCAGCAGATTCACATTATACAATTCATGGCATTTGTGATAGCTGCGCCTAAAACTGTAAAAAAAAATAGCATGTATATTGTTGCTTAGATTTTAGTAAATAATATTAAAAATAGCCCAGTGACCACTGCTGTTTCTGTGATCTCCTGACTAAATTGTCATCAAGGGTAACCACATGTGAAATAGAGGCCCATAAAACCTTTTTGGCTATAATAAAGATTAGAGAGGATAAATTGTGTAGTACAGAAATAAAATCACTTTTTTTCTTGCAATGTTTTCACTGTTACCACAGTGATCAATCACCTGACTATACAAACAAAATTCATACATTTATTTATTTATTTTTTAACAAAGGGACTTCTCTATTATAAAATACACTTCATTAGAAGTCTCTAGACATACCATGACCTTTTATGTCGTCAAGCTCCGGCTATTTAAACAAACCAACACCCAATCCCAATCTTTTAACACCAACATAAATAACAGACAACAGACTTAGCTAATGGTATAAATTGGCCGCAGCCGTTTATTCAAATAAATAACTTTGTAAAACTTTAATAACTTAATAAATAAAGTGCAAATAACTGTAAACATTTCACACATCAAAAAGACAACCCAGCGGTGCTAGTCCTTCCTGCTTTTCTTCAACTCTTACTATGGCCATAGCTCCTTTAACTGGACCCAACCGTGCAAGTGGTTGGGCCCGTAAACGATCATCCATCTAAGTTTTCTAAGGAACCCCTTGCCCTTAGAAAACCCCATCTTAAAATCCCCCCATGGGAATTCAACATACCATCACACTTGACAATTGGCCATAATATTCTGTAAATTAAGGGCTAGCACCCCGCCACCGACTGGCCTGACACCTCAGCCCAATCCCGCCAAACCACCAACCGCACACAGCGCCTCCTTAAAGTTGAGGATAAATAGCTGCAGACCAAAGTCATTCAAGTGAACGCCGTCAGGCATATAGAGCTCACCCTCGCCAACCTCAGCTAAGTCTGAATGGTGTACAACACCGTACCACCAAGCCTCCGAACAAAAGCCCCCATGATCTTGTTAAATTTACGTCTACTCTTATCCAACCGAACAGGATCCCAAGCTGCCCTCCACACCAACCGTGGCAGAATGTCAGACCATATAAGAGTCATCGAGGGAAACAACACCTTCAATCTACCAATGTCCCTTTTCATGTTTCTCACCAAGTCCCTCTGTGATAAACAACCAAGATCATTCCCCCAGCGTGGATCAGCAAAACAGTAGGAGGCTGAAAACGCCTGCAATAATCCAACACAAAGGCAACAATCCGTCCCATTTGAGTCCCCTTACACCGAACCATTTCACTTCACACCGGGACTTAGGAATACCCAACTGTAAACCATCCGCTTTCACCGAAGCCGCCCTCCGGGCCCAATAAATAAACAAGTGGCCGACCAGCCACAAACGTTCCACATCTGAAACACAGAAAACAAATGAAAACACCACACAAATACCCCTCAAAGGCCCAACTCAGGGCGGATATACAGGCGAAAACGCTTAGTACCCCACCTACCAATGCCTTTAACCTCAGCCTCCGAAAGCCCCATCATGGAAGCTTCCGTTGCTGCTTCAATACGAAACGAATGGGACCCGAAATCAGCCGAATTCAATCCCAAATAACCCAAAGCTTTTTTGAGGACCGCCCTAAACTGAAATTGCGACAAAGGTCTCCCATCCTGGTGAAACAACAACAATGACCCGCCAATCACTGGCTGACAACCCAAGTACAACCGCAAACACTGGTACGGACAAACCTCCGACCCGCTAGGAAAAAGGACCACCGTCCTACCCTTCCCCAGCTGGTCCGTCTTACTCCTCCTCAAAAATATCTCCACCCTAGCTTCATAAAGAACCACATCTGAAATCCCCAAACCCCCCATAGAATTCAAATTTTTGCTGACCAATTCCGATATCCGGAAGGCCCAGAAAAAGGCCAAAACATAAGCCGCTCTAAACAAGCAAGTTTCGAAAACCGACAAACAAACAATCTCCAAAATCCCATACAACTTTTTTAACAACAAAAAGGTAATCGGTCTCCTCCTATCAGGGGAGGGGCCCACCGAACCCCTCTTCAAACCCTTTAGGACTTGGCGAACCCAAAAGACTCTTGTCACATCCTGAACACCCAAAGGCTTAAAGCGAAAAGACAAAGCAGCAAGACGCCTATCCATTGCCGAAGCCGACAATTTTTTAGATCCCCATTCCCTCATCCAGTCCAACAGAAAACCCGTAAGCTCAAAGCCCCTTTCACCAACACCACTTGCCATTAACCTGGACTCCCAGTCCCTCCATACTCTAGTATAGGAAGCCCAAGTACCTGGAGCCAATGAAACCCTCAACAGTCTAGCCAATCCTCCACTCCAAGCCTCCACAGGTAAACCGGGCACAGGCAACCAGTCCCGTCTTCCGGGGGGCCAACTCCCGAAATCGTTGAAACTGAAAACGAGAAAGGGAGTCGGCTATAGAATTATAAACCCCTGGAATATGTTTAGCCTTAATGCACACGTTCATTCTCAAACATTTCAGAACCAACAGCCGCAACAAACACAGAACAGGCAAGGAGGAAGAAGTCAAGGTATTCAAAGCATAGACCACCCCCATATTGTCAGTTGAAAACACAACAGACCGATTACACAAATCATCCTCCCAAACAAACAAGGATACAACAATGGGGAAAAGTTCCAAAAATACTAAATTTTTTACCAGGCCCATGGAAAACCAATCATCAGGCCACCTATCCGCACACCAACGACCAGAGAAATACGCACCAAAACCGCAACCACCGGCGCAATCAGTCACCAGCCCCAACTCCTCATTAGACAACCTAGGCGCCTGAAACAATGCAGAACCGTTAAAACCCACCAAAAAAACGCCTCCAAACCCGTAAGTCATCCTTCATTTCCTTAGACAGCCGAACAAAATGGTGTGGCTTAACCACTCCCGCCATCGCTAGTGACAATCGTCTGCAAAAAACCCTCCCTATCGGGATAATTCTGCATGGGAAATTGAACTTGCCTACCAACGACTGAAGCTCCCGCAACGTAATCTTCTTAACCAACAAACAGTGGTCGATAACCTCCAGCAAATCCGCCACCTTAGCGCATGGCAGTCTGCACTCCATTCTCACGGAGTCAATCGTGATGCCCAGAAAATAAAGGGACGTAACCGGCCCTTCCGATTTTTTTTGCGCAATTGGGACTCCAAATTCCAAAGCTACCTGACAACAAACATCCTGCAAATCAAATTGAGTGGATTAGTGTGCGCTAAAGGATGGTATTGCTAAACACTACTATTATTGACATAAAAAAGATATAGCATAAAAATGGTATTTTAAAAGATATGGCATAACAGTGAGATCGTAAAATAAAACTTAAAAGACAAGCACCAAGTTCATATGTATCAACACAGTGCAGGTGGCCGTATGCAAATGAGCACCCTCTGAACACTCTCTTGACTCACGGTACAGTAAATTGTATCTATTTGTGGTACAAGCCGTTATTTTCTTTCCACTGTTCCAATACTGATGCTCATTTGCATACGGCCACCTGCACTGTGTTGATACATATGAACTTGGTGCTTGTCTTTTAAGTTTTATTTTACGATCTCACTGTTATGCCATATCTTTTAAAATACCATTTTTATGCTATATCTTTTTTATGTCAATAATTATCAATTGGTATCTGCAATATCTGCTTCATTTATAGGTTTTAACCTGCTTTTTCATTAAGATTTTTTTCCCAGTTTCATTCACTTCACAGGGAGACGTCCCTATTTTTAGTGCCTATATATTTGTGTATCTTATTCTATATGTTTATTAAATTTTACTTTAATCTTTATATGGTGTGTATACTTTCAGCTTGTTAGCGCACTTTCTCTATCTTGAAGCTTAGGCTTCGTTATTTGGTGATCAACAAACATCCTGCAGCCTCTTACAAGCCGGGGAACCAGCCGGTCCTACAAACAAAAAGTCATCCAGGTAATGTACCAACGACGACAAGCCCGCCCCCTCCAATACGACCCACTCAAGGAAAGTACTGAAATGCTTGAAAAAGGAACACAATATGGAGCAGCCCATGGGCAAACATAGGTCCACATAGTATGAGCCCTCCACACAACATCCCAGCAAATGGTGCGAAGTTGGGTGCACAGGCAACAACCTGAAAGCCGACTCAATGTCAATTTTAGCAAGCAATGCCGAAGGCCCCGCTCCTCTCACCAAGTCCACAGCTTAGTCAAAAGAGGCATATTTGACCGAAGACAATTCTTGAGGAATACCATCATTTACTGATCCCCCTTTCGGGAAAGATAAATGATGAATAAGCCTAAATTTCCCAGGGTCCCTCTTAGGTACCACCCCTTGCGGAGAGATTCTCAAATCCGGAATAGGCGGGGAACCAAAAGGACCTGCCATGCGTCCCAACGACACATCTTTCTTCAATTTTTCAATGACCACCCCCGGCCACAAGCGAGCCGACTTCAAATTACCCCTGAATACCTGACTGCCCCCCTGCGATGGAATAACAAAGCCAAATTAAAAACCATGGTACAGCAAGGCCGCTCGCTCCATACAGCCCTGACGCCTAGCATACAGGACGAGCCAAGGCTCCATCACGCCTAGCCTCACCGGAGTTGCCCTCTTTGTCAGCCGAATTGCCTGCTCCCCCTGATTTACCCTTCCGGAAACACTTCGCATAGGAATGGGATCCCCCACACCCTGAGCACTCGTGCTAAAATTTACAAGGGGAAATTGCACTGTTTTTCATTAAATGCAAAGCAGCACCCCTTCCTAACTGATGCCGGGGACCCTCCAGAGGAGGAGCCACCGGCTCCTGACCGAAAGGACTGGGAGGCTCTTAAAGGTGTCATTATTTTCAGCCACAAGCCCATGTCCCGGTCGTCCCACCTCATCTCTGGTTTAACAGACAGCTGCTGCCGAAACTGTTCATCATAGGACCACCAGGCCATACCACCGTATGTTCTCTGAGCGGCCGCAATCTCATCCAGGTAGCAGAACAAGGAACCACCTTGCTCTGGGAACCTACCCGAAAAAATGCTTGCATAGATCACAAAGGCCTGGAACCAATTTGTGAATGTTTTCGGTAATTTCCTATATCGTTTTTTCCTTTCCTCTTCTTCCTTCTTGGCCACATCCTTTTTTGAATCCTCCGGGATCTCAAAGGATTGCTCAAGCGGAAGGAGGGAAAACAACTCAATAAACTCTCGTTTACATATCTTATCTTTGACATCTGAGGTCAGATGCATCCCTAGGGGGCCAATGGAGCAAAGACAAGAACAGGACATTGCCGTGTCTGCCACTCTCATTTCCGGCCCATCAGCCGGCTTCTGCGAACCAACTGTAACCACCGATAACCCAGGACACTGAGACACCACAGGAGCAATGTCACCGACGCCCGAGGAAACGCCCGTTCCCACTTCCAGTCTCCCTAACGCCGGAGCACCCGACGAACTCGGAGCCGGGACCCATGCCCTAACCACAGACACGTCATTGGCAGGTACAGACCCCTCCAGTTGCAACAGCAAATCCCTCAAACCAGCAACCACCCTTACAGCCACAGAATCACTAGCATTTCTCGTAACATCCCCCCCCACCCTTGCCAAACCTGTCTCACCTGTTGAAGCCTCTGCCGACTGCACTCTCTGCGCTGGTTCTCCTGTAGAAATTTGGAGCCCACCACCATGTGGCTCCATTCTGTGCTGTATATCTTCCTGTAGTATGGCCGCCATCCATGTATGTTGGTCCGGCTGCCATGGATGATCCTGTAAAACAACAGCACATGAGATCATAATCAGTGGAGGAAAACCCCTATTCCCCCGTCTCACCTGATGCAGACTGGCCCCCCTACCCCTCTTTGGCGCTCCGCCTCCTTCACCCCCACCAGGGGGCATCAGCCCCTGGCCATCGTCTAGTCCCCCCTCTAGAAATCCCCACCTGGCCCTGCATCCTAACTGGCCGTCTGTCCCCCCCCACCCCCCTGAGTGGGTGCCGTACCAGATCTGGCTCCACTCTGTACCTTAGGCCTCTCCACGCCCCTTCCCTTTACCCCTTCCCCTCACCTCACCACCAGCAGCTTGCAAGGCGTCTCCCTGTCCGCCGTCATCAGGCTCTATCCAAATTGAATCGGTCCAGGAGCCATGCAGGCTGAAGAAATCCTCCTCCAGGCTGTCAGTGATGTCCGCCGCAGCGGACGGGCCAGGCCGTGGCGCCGCCGCAGTAGCATCTGGAAAAGAAAAACTCACACGTGAGCCACCCACATCAACATTGCTACCCTTCCCGGCATTACAGGGAGCCCTAGGGTAGGAACATACATAAGAGGACACAATTTCAGCCCCCCCAAAATGACTAACAGCTTTACCACTAGCACCAAGGGAAGGGGGAACAAACTCCTCATCTGAAGAATTAAGAAACAGCCCTACAGCCCCAGAATCTAGCTCAAAATCTTCCATCTCCTCCTCTGAGCCATACTCACTATCCACTAACAACCCCTGAGGCCAGTCCTCCCCTACCTGCCCTTTCACGCACAATTGGGATTCACTGAGCCCTTCAGACCCACCCTGAGCAAAAACAACAGGACCACCCCTGCCCCCCCCCCCCCCACTGGACACAAATTTGGCGCCAAACTCCCTTCCCCTTCACTATCGCTGTCCCCCACCACCACCCCAAAAGAACAAGGAGGACCGCTAGGCCCAGCAATACCCGTATCACTCCCCGCCACCAGGCCCCTGCTAACAGGCCAATCCTGGCTGTATACTGCCTTAATATCACATTGTACACTCTGCAAGGCCATCTCAGCCATCACTCACAGCTCTGGTTCTCCGCCGCTCCTCACCGCCGACCGCCTTGCAGAAGTTGATGCGCCCCCAGCCGCCGCGACCGCTGTCTTCTTGCTGGAGCTGGATCCCGCCTTTCGTCCACCAGATGGCCTTCCTCTCACCTCAGGACTAAGCCTGGCAGGAGGCCTCGAAGGCCTTGATGACTTCTGCTGAGGGACAACACCAGCATCCAGACCGGACACATTAGCCCCCAGAAGCGACCGGACCTGCGACTCCAACTAGGTAGGTCCTTTTTCAGCAGCCGCCTCCCTAAGCCGACACAACAGCTCCTCCACCGCAGCCATATTCATGCAGGGCGGGAGAACCAACAGAGGATGTTTCTTCACCAATGCAATAAACAGTCTGCTGGTTTTCCCGCTCTGCATGCCCTTTTAAAACCTCCCCTAGGGTTTCACCTCTAATCCCTCCTACCTCCCATAAGGGCCTCTTCCTCCCAGGTCACGGCTCCCTCCGACCATGCTTTGCGGTCTACAGGAGCCCCTGATTTTTTTTGTGCATATAATGTAATATCCCCAAGCAAATCCCCATGTGTTTTTTAACCTAATATGAGGGGTCTTGGAGGTTTGTAGCTGCTAAGGTAAATAAGAGGTTTGAAAATCGTTCCCCATCCAGCTCCCTTGAAGCTACCAGTGTATTCTTGTTCAGCCCCTTTGTGACATCACCACGTACACACATGAAGCCTGGGAGTACCGCCCACTAGGCCATCAACGATCCCTGGCCTGTAGTTAGAGGGATCACTGAAAACAGTGTTTGATCTGCAATCCTCCAGCATGATGAGAAGGGCTCGTAATGTGCCTACAGGTAGCGATGCACACGACAAAACACCTTGTTGTGCGCATTGAAGGGGTTAAGTATATACTTTTATACAATAAGTTATTTTGTAATTTAAAGCCATTCCAGACTAAGAAAAAAACAATTCCAGTGATTGTCAAAAGACTTTACGCTGCATAGATTTGATATTTATTTACTTTACTTTAAGACCCCTAGCAAAAAAAAAAAAAAAAATGCCACTGCATCACAAAACACTTTTTATTTTTTGTGTGTATATTTTAGCTACATACAATATTTTTTAAAGCTTTTTTGGGGCAATTTTGTTCATGGTTTACATTTTAATAGACATGATATTTTCCTACCTTAAAATGCTAAAGTAGTGAGGAGATCACGTTTATTTTAAGGAGCACAAACACAAATAAAATATATAATATGATAATCAGTAACTTCTGTGTCTAAGTTTGTGGATGAACTTACACAAATACTTTGCAGGTGAAGACAGAATCAATAGGGGGTCCCAGATAGAGTGTAAATTTCAATTAATAGATCAAACATTGAGCAGTATAAAACAAGCACATAGTGAAATCACAAATAAGCTACATTTGTATGTTGTTTCTTTAAATCAGATCCTGCTGCATCTTTTTATATTTCTTCAGATATGCAGTAGAAGGTTGGCATAAAATGGCTATTAGTCTCTCTAGATGCAAGAAGAAGAAGGAGAGCTATCAATGTACATATTTAATTAAGGCAAGAGAGAAAAGTGGTGGGTTTAAAGGGACACTGAACTAAAAAAATTTCATTTGTAATTCAGATAGAGCATGCAATTTTAAGCAACTTTCTAATGTGCTCCTATTATCAAATTTTCTTCATTCTCTTGGTATCTTTATTTGAAATGCAAGAATGTAAGTTTAGATGCCGGCCCATTTTTGGTGAACAACCTGGGTTGTTCTTGCTGATTGGTGGATAAATTCATCCACCAATAAAAAAGTGCTGTCTACAGTTTAGTACCAAAAAAAAAAAGCTTAGATGCCTTCTTTTTCAAATAAAGATAATAAGTGAATAAAGAAAAATTGATAATATGAGTAAATTAGAAAGTTGCTTAAAATGGCATGCTCTGTCTGAATCATGAAAGAAAAAAAATTGGGTTCAGTATCCCTTTAAGAATGTTGTTAGACCTGATGAACCATCTCGTATATATGTCTTTACCCCTGAATATAATTTATATACATTATAGATTTAAAAAAAAAGCTATTTATAGGAATTGGGACATTCTGGAATGTAATTCTTCAATAGGAAAATATCTGGGAGCTCAGCCCTTAGTGGTATTTAAACTGGGAAAGAGTTTGCTGTTGTTGTTTTGAATCTGATGAACTATGTATGACCAGCAACAGTCTGATCATAGGGGATTGATTTTGAGACCCCCATACTGGCAAGTGGATTGTCTTGAATCAAAGATTGACATGCTCCTCGGGTATGGTAATAAACATCATCAAGTGCTTATTTGTAAAGATAGAATAGGCAATCATAAGTCTACTATCAGGCAGGCAATCAAGTCTGGCTCAAGTGAGCATCCTGTGGTACATTTCGTAGAAGCCAGACATTGCGTTTCAGACCTGAGGTGTAATTCTATTGATCAGATTAAATGGCATCCTAGAGGAGGTGATGTCAAGAAACAACAGCTTTTCTGGGAGGCTGAATGGATTTACTGTCTTCAAATATTTGAATAACCAAGTGTCCCTGTCATGCTTTATATCAGAAAGATGACATTGATTTTGGTTTTTCTCTTTCATTTGTGACAGTAGGATAAGAGAATCCAGCTGCATAGAATGGATTCGGTGTGGGAGCCCTCTTGTGAAGATATACTGACAGCGCATATGTCATAACTGAAATTGCCACTGCTGTTCTGTTACTACTCTTAGTTCCACTGGTTAGGTAGGGTTAGGCTAGAATAGTCATTTAAGAAGCTGCAATAGCAATTTTGGATCACCTTTGGCTGCAGGTTTACTTGAGAGTTAAGAGTCAGCTATCATCAAACCGCTGCTTTTTAACCCATTTAGCCAACTGTGAAATGATCCCAATCCCTGGGGACTTTTCCTACCAGGGAGATTAACAACCCCTGCTCACACATGATTGCGCTTAAGCAGGGGGAGGCGTTGTACACTTTGCGTAGTGTGCAATGATAAATGCGAGTAGCGTATAGTCTGATTAGTTGCATTACATTAGAGAAGGGGGCCCTATATGTATAACATAGTAGACCGGTATGTATTGACAATATATTGCTTTTTGTTAAGTGTGGAATTTCTCGGTGTTAACCACGAATGTTTAGAGGTTTCTTTAGCAACCAAGAATTGTTCCAGATAGGAAAATGTGTTGCTTGGTTTGTGTACTATGGGAAGTTGTTTGACCGTTTCTGGTAGTAATGGGATGTCACTTCTGGTTTAAGTATGGAATGTTTGGTAGGTTTGCTGAGATAGTGATACTATTTAAATCATATATTGAGTAAATCATTACATGTTTATGTATATAGAAAGAGAAATGTTTCACCAGGAATGAACACCAGCTCAGTAACTTGTTCACTGGCGAGTTACCACCTAGGAGCAGCCACCTTTAGCCAAATTAGGCTTTTCACAGAAAATAATGTTCCTGAAGTACATCAGTCTGATTCCACCAAGTAAGGTCAGTCCAGCTCCAAAATACCAGGCAATTCTCCTCTGAACAAGAGAAATGGCAACCCCAGATGATCATTTCGGACTTCTGTGGGCCTCGTCGGCGAGGTGCAGCCATATCCCTCTAATCACATTGGTCAAGGAATCCATATCTGGTTTCCCCAATCACCCGTAGGGACAGTTTCCAAGAGTCATAATAAATATGCATATAGAAAGAAAAGCGTTCTACCAGGAATGACAAACAGCTCAGTAGCTTGTTCTATGGGGAGTTACCACCTAGGAGCAGCCCCTTTTAGCCCAATTAGTAATAATACAAATGCAAACAGAAAGCGTAGTGCTTTGTGAAAAGCATTATTGGGCTAAAAGAAGCTGCACCCAGGTGGTAAATCACCATAGAACAAGCTAACAAGTTATTGAGCTGGTGTTCATTCCTGAGAGTGCACTGATCTTTCTGTATGTATTTAGTCTCCCTATGGGGGAAAAGGGTAAACCAGACGTGGACTCCTTGCACAGTGTGCTTAATGGAATATGGCTGCACATCACTGGTGAAGCCCAATGAAGTCTGAGATGATTGTTCGAGGTTGGTATGTTCCTTGTTAAGAGAGGGATTGCCTAGTATTTTGGGGCTTTACTGACTTTGTTAGACAGGATCAGACTGATATACTTCAGGAAAGTTATTTTTTTTTGTGAAAAGCATTATTGGGCTAAAAGAAGCTGCACCCAGTTGGTAAATCACCATAGAACAAGCTAAAAAGTTATTGAGCTAGTGTTCATTCCTGGGACTGCGCTTCTTTTTCTGCATGTATTATATGCTTTTGTTGTGCCTTTGATAAAGGTCTGACTTCCAGACCGAAACATTATAGATTTATAAAAGGTTTAATTGCAAAGTCGAGCGCAGGGGTTAAATGTGATTCATGGACCTGGCACCGGCAAAGAATATTGGAGTGCAGTGGTAAGGCTGTTCTATATATTTATGTATGTATGTGTGGTAAAAGTCAAGAGAAATCACAACAGAGTGCACAATGTAATTGTCTAAGAAAAATAATTATTATTATACTGTCTCCAGAAGTACATTCCAAGTATGATATCCGAACTCCACTGTGATCAAAGGAAGAAATAAGTAAAAAGTGGAAGCTGGTGTGCTTACCAAACTTTACCCCAATCCTATGAGGTAAGTGAAACACTCAGTCAAGGAAAGGGAATGGGGATCTATCCCACATTTACAGGTGCCAGCCTGGGGTGGAGACTGTTTTCCAAAACTTAAAAATCCTCAAAACCAGACCGACCAATCACTGTTAACCAGAGTTGCAACCTCACATATAGGGTGTTGTGCCACATGTGCTAAACATCTCTCAACTGTTTTTTTTTTTTTTTTAATACAGTTGGGAAACGTTTAGCACCTGTGGCACAACAGCCATAACAGCTTCACTTGTTACTTATTTCTTTCTTTGATCTCAGTGAAGTGCAGATATCTTTCCTGGGACTGTAATTCTGGAGACAGTATAATAATTAATATTTTTCTCTGTGCGCTCTGTTGTGATTTCTTTAGACTTTTACCACAGCTTTAAAGGGACAGTCTAGTAAAATTAAACTTGCATAAATCAGATAGGGCATGCAATTTTAAACAACTTTCCAATTTACTTTTATCATCAAATTTTCTTTGTTCCCTTGGTGGTATTTTTTACAGGCTAAACCTAGCTAGTCTCAAACTGATTTCTAAAACCGCTGAAAATCGCCTCTAAGCTCAGAGCATTTTGAAAGTTTTTCACAGTTAGACAGTACTAGTTCATGTTTGTCATATAGATAACATTGTGCTCACTCCTGTTGAGTTACTTAGGAGTCTGCACTGATTGGCTAAACTGCATGTCTGTCAAAAGCACCGGGATAAGGGGGCAGTCTGCAGAGGCTTAGATAATCACATAGGTAAAACATATATTATTATAACTATCTTTGTTATGCAAAACTGGGGAATGGGTAATAAAGGGATTATCTATCTTTTTAAACAATAACAATTCTGGTGTAGACTGTCCCTTTAACAGTATAAGGGGTACACTGTATCATTTGAAGCAGCACTAGATTGCCTGTTCCTGGAACTGTTTTCTATTTTATAGTGATATGTTTATGTTATCTGTCATCTTGTGGTGAGGATCACAGGATTTATATTTATTTTATTTAAAACTGCTTTTCGCGCTTGTGTTTTTCTTTCTTCTTTTTTATGTATGTATGTATGTGTGTATGTATGTATGTAGGTATGTATATATAGGACCCAGGACATACTTGAAAATGATAGAAATCTCAATGTATCCTTCCTGGTAAAATATTTTATAAATAAATAACGGCTAGATTTAGAGTTTGGCGGTAACCGTCAAAACCAGCGTTAGAGGCTCCTAACGCTGGTTTTGGGCTACCGCTGGTATTTAGAGTCAGTCATTAAAGGGTCTAACGCTCACTTTCCAGCCGTGACTTTTCCATACCGCAGATCCCCTTACGTCAATTGCGTATCCTATCTTTTCAATGGGATCTTTCTAACGCCGGTATTTAGAGTTGTGTCTGAAGTGAGCGTTAGACATCTAACGACAAAACTCCAGCCGCAGGAAAAAAGTCAGTAGTTAAGAGCTTTCTGGGCTAACGCCGGTTTATAAAGCTCTTAACTACTGTGCTCTAAAGTACACTAACACCCATAAACTACCTATGTACCCCTAAACCGAGGTCCCCCCACATCGCCGCCACTCAATTACATTTTTTTAACCCCTAATCTGCCGACCGCCACCTACGTTATACTTATGTACGCCTAATCTGCTGCCCCTAACACCGCCGACCCCTGTATTATATTTATTAACCCCTAACCTGCCCCCCACAACGTCGCCTCCACCTACCTACACTTATTAACCCCTAATCTGCCGACCGCAAAGCGCCGCCACCTACGTTATCCTTATGTACCCCTAATCTGCTGCCCCTAACACCACCGACCCCTATATTATATTTATTAACCCCTAATCTTCCCCCCACAATGTCGCAGCCAGCTACCTACAATAATTAACCCCTAATCTGCCGACCGCAAAGCGCCGCCACCTACGTTATCCTTATGTACCCCTAATCTGCTGCCCCTAACACCGCCGACCCCTATATTATATTTATTAACCCCTAATCTGCCCCCACAACGTCGCAGCTAGCTACCTACAATAATTAACCCCTAATCTGCCGAGCGCAAAGCGCCGCCACCTACGTTATCCTTATGTACCCATAATCTGCTGCCCCTAACACCGCCGAACCCTATATTATATTTATTAACCCCTAATCTGCCCCCCACAACGTCGCAGCCAGCTACCTACAATAATTAACCCCTAATCTGCCGACCGCAAAGCGCCACCACCTACGTTATCCTTATGTACCCCTAATCTGCTGCCCCTAACACCGCCGACCCCTATATTATATTTATTAACCCCTAATCTGCCCCCCACAACGTCGCCTCCACCTGCCTACACTTATTAACCCCTAATCTGCCGACCGGAGATCACCGCTATTCTAATAAATGTATTAACCCCTAAAGCTAAGTCTAACCCTAACACTAACACCCCCCTAAATTAAATATAATTTTAATCTAACGTAATTAATTAACTCTTATTAAATAAATTATTCCTATTTAAAGATAAATACTTACCTGTAAAATAAATCCTAATATAGCTACAATATAAATTATAATTATATTATAGCTATTTTAGGATTAACATTTATTTTACAGGCAACTTTGTAATTATTTTAACCAGGTACAATAGCTATTAAATAGTTAAGAACTATTTAATAGCTACCTAGTTAAAATAATTACAAAATTACCTGTAAAATAAATCCTAACCTAAGTTACAATTAAACCTACTACTACACTACACTATCATTAAATTAATTAAATAAAATACCTACAATTACCTACAATTAAACCTAACACTACACTATCAATAAATAAATTAAATACAATTCCTACAAATAACTACAATGAAATAAACTAACTAAAGTACAAAAAATAAAAAATAACTAAGTTACAAAAAATAAAAAAATATTTACAAACATAAGAAAAATATTACAACAATTTTAAACTAATTACACCTACTCTAAGCCCCCTAATAAAATAACAAAGACCCCCAAAATAAAAAATGCCCTACCCTATTCTAAATTACTAAAGTTCAAAGCTCTTTTACCTTACCAGCCCTGAACAGGGCCCTTTGCGGGGCATGCCCCAAGAAGTTCAGCTCTTTTGCCTGTAAAAAAAACATACAATACCCCCCCCCAACATTACAACCCACCACCCACATACCCCTAATCTAACCCAAACCCCCCTTAAATAAACCTAACACTAAGCCCCTGAAGATCTTCCTACCTTATCTTCACCATACCAGGTTCACCGATCCGTCCTGAAGAGCTCCTTTTTTATTTTTTGTACTTTAGTTAGTTTATTTCATTGTAGTTATTTGTAGGAATTGTATTTAATTTATTTATTAATAGTGTAGTGTTAGGTTTAATTGTAGGTAATTGTAGGTATTTTATTTAATTAATTTAATGATAGTATAGTGTTAGGTTTAATTGTAACTTAGGTTAGGATTTATTTTACAGGTAATTTTGTAATTATTTTAAGTAGGTAGCTATTAAATATTTCTTAACTATTTAATAGCTATTGTACCTGGTTAAAATAATTACAAAGTTGCCTGTAAAATAAATATTAATCCTAAAATAGCTATAATATAATTATAATTTATATTGTAGCTATATTAGGATTTTTTTTACAGGTAAGTATTTAGCTTTAAATAGGAATAATTTATTTAATAAGAGATAATTAATTTCGTTAGATGTAAATTATATTTAACTTAATGGGGTGTTAGGGTTAGACTTAGCTTTAGGGGTTAATACATTTATTAGAATAGCGGTGAGCTCCAGTCGGCAGATTAGGGGTTAATAATTGAAGTTAGGTGTCGGCGATGTTAGGGAGGGCAGATTAAGGGTTAATACTATTTATTATAGGGTTAGTGAGGCGGATTAGGGGTTAATAACTTTATTATAGTAGCGCTCAGGTCCGGTTGGCAGATTAGGGGTTAATAAGTGTAGGCAGGTGGAGGCGACGTTGTGGGGGGCAGATTAGGGGTTAATAAATATAATATAGGGGTCGGCGATGTTAGGGCAGCAGATTAGGGGTACATAGGGATAATGTAAGTAGCGGCGGTTAACGGAGCGGCAGATTAGGGGTTAATAATAATATGCAGGGGTCAGCGATAGCGGGGGCGGCAGATTAGGGGTTAATAAGTGTAAGGTTAGGGGTGTTTAGACTCGGGGTACATGTTAGAGTGTTAGGTGCAGACGTAGGAAGTGTTTCCGCATAGCAAACAATGGGGCTATGTTAGGAGCTGAACGCGGCTTTTTTGTAGGTGTTAGGTTTTTTTTCAGCTCAAACAGCCCCATTGTTTTCTATGGGAGAATCGTGCACGAGCACGTTTTTGAGGCTGGCCACTTGCGTAAGCAACTCTGGTATCGAGAGTTGAAGCTGCGTTAAATATGCTCTATGCTCTTTTTTGGAGCCTAACGCAGCCTTTATGTGGACTCTCAATACCAGAGTTATTTTTATGGTGCGGCCAGAAAAAAGCCGGTGTTAGCTACGCGGGTCTTTACCGACAAAACTCCAAATCTAGGCCTGTGTATCTCCAGAGGTTGTACAAAATTAAAAGTGTATCAGTAAATTGTAGCACTACAAAACTCAACCTGACCTAGGATTATTCAATACAGGAGCAGATGAGAAACACAAACACATCAGTACGCACTTTCAATGTAATTTAAAAATGTTATTCTCCTTTTCTGAAGTGATTTATTCTTTATACCAGTGATGGTGTTTTTCCTAATGCATGGGGGTTTCAGATCCATATTTTAGAAGCTTTAAGGGATGCATATAAATTTATGGCTATTAAACACATTTCTGAAAAATGTCCAGTGGCACAGGGAGAGTTTTATTTGAGGATATTTTACAATATTTCAAATATGGTCTATAGCAAAACACAATATGGTATAGAAAACAATAATACTCCCCTCTTCGTAGGACCGTTGCCTCCACTAATCTCTCCCAGAACTGTAGGAAACAATAGCTTGATAGACGGCAGTACTGGTCTAGATGGTCTTAATATGGTTACACTATTTTTTAAAAGCTGTGAATAGAGATCCAGAGTGGAACAATATGTAAAATACATAAAAGACACCTAAAGAAGTTGAATTAAAAATTCCATCTTATTTATTGCATTCAAATAAAAAGTTCAAAGATCCATTACAGAATTACAAAGCTCCTCCAAAAAATTTAGGGCTAGATTACGAGTGGCGCTAAATTGCACACAAGTGATAAGGGGTATTTTGTGGGTCTTTGAGTTATTCAAATATTACATATAATTTTTTTTAAAAATTAATAGAAATTAAAAAAATATTAAACATACTGTAAAGAATATAGATATATTCTATGGATTATTTACAATATTTTACAGTATGTTTAATAAATTTTTTTAAAAATATTAATTTTTTTAAAATATTTTTACTCAAAATTCCAGTAACATGCCTTAAGATTATTACATTTTTATCACCTAGATTACAAGTTTTGTGCTATAGAGGGTGCGAAACGAAAGTAACAAAAGTTCCATTATTTCACCCTCCATAGCGCTGAAATTACAAGTTTCTAAAAAGCCACCTTGGGCGTGTGATATGGTGGCGATGAGCTCCATACCGTACAAAAGTCAAGGGCTGAGAATACGTGCTTGTGCACGCTTTCCCCATAGACATCAATGGGGAGAGCGTGTTAGAAAAAAAACTAACACCTGGGGCGCGATCCGATATAGATCGCAGTTTGCGGCGCAAGCGAGGGAACCGGCGTCGCCCGCAGTTTCAGCTCGCAACTCGAGCTATCCCATATAGGTCGCCGTCAGATGCTAACGTGCCGTAAGTCTGACAAACCAGCGATGTCCAGAAATCTGCGTAAGTACAAATTTCTGGCGTCGCCAGTGACTTGCGGCACGTTAGAAACTGCCGGCGCCTATAAAACCTGACTAAAGTCTAAAACACCCGCACTGTCTAACACGCCTCCCTAACATAGCCCGCACTGTCTAACACGCCTCCCTAACATAGCCCGCACTGTCTAACACGCCTCCCTAACATAGCCCGCACTGTCTAACCCTCTATCCGCTATCCCCCCTCACTAGCCTAACAATAAAAAAGCTATTAACCCCTAAACCGCCGCTCCCGTACCCCGCCGCCAGCTATATTATATCTATAACCCCCTAAAGTGAGCCCCTAACACCGCCGCCATCTATATTAAAATTATTAACCCCTAATGTAAGCCCCTTACACCGCCGCCATCTCTATTAAAATGATTAACCCCTAATTTAATCTACCTACCCCGCCGCCAGCTATATTATCTATATTAACCCTAAGTATATTATAGTTAATATAGTTATTACATTATATATATTAACTATATTAACCCTAATTATATTAGGGTTAATATAGTTAATATAGTTACTATAGTATTTATATTAACTATATTAACTCTATCTAACCCTAACACCCCTAACTAAATTTATATTAAATTAATCTAATTCATTTATAAACTAAAATATTCCTATTTAAATCTAAATACTTACCTATAAAATAAACCCTAAGATAGCTACAATATAATTAATAATTACATTGTAGCTATGTTAGGGTTAATATTTATTTTACAGGTAAATTGTTAATTATTTTAACAAGGTATAATAGATATTAAATAGTTATTAACTATTTAATATCTACCTAGTTAAAATAATTACCCAATTACCTGTAAAATAAATCCTAACCTAAGTTACAAATACACCTACACTATCAATAAATTTAATAAACTACAAACATCTATCTAAAAATACAATTAAATTAACTAAACTAAATTACAAAAAACAAACAAACACTAAATTACAAAAAATAAAAAAAAGATTACAAGATTTTTAATCTAATTACACCTATTCTAAGCCCCCTAATAAAATAATAAACCCCCAAAATAAAAAAAATTACCAGCCCTTAAAAGGGCCTTTTGTGGGGCATGCCCCAAAGAATTCAGCTCTTTTGCATACAACAAATACAACCCCCCCCCATTACAACCCACCACCCACATACCCCTATTCTAAAACCACCCAAACCCCCCTTAAAAAAGCCTAACACTACCCCCCTGAAGATCTCCCTACCTTGTCTTCACCACACCGGGCCGAACTCCTGATCCGATCCGGGCGATGTCTTCCTCCAAGCGGCAAAGAAGAATTCTTCCTCCGGCGACGTCTTCCTCCAAGCGGCAGCAAAGTCTCCATTCTTCCGGCGGCATCTTCAATCTTCTTTCTTCGCTCCGCCGCCGCGGAGCATCCATCCTGGCCGACTGCTGTACTTGGAATGAGGTACCTTTAAATGACGTCATCCAAGATGGCGTCCGCCGAATTCCGATTGGCTGATAGGATTCTATCAGCCAATCGGGATTAAGTTAGAAAAATCTGATTGGCTGATTGAATCAGCCAATCAGATTCAAGTTCAATCCGATTGGCTGATCCAATCAGCCAATCAGATTGAGCTCGCATTCTATTGGCTGTTCCGATCAGCCAATAGAATGCGAGCTCAATCTGATTGGCTGTTCGGATCAGCCAATCGGATTGAACTTGAATCTGATTGGCTGATTCAATCAGCCAATCAGATTTTTCTAACTTAATTCCGATTGGCTGATAGAATCCTATCAGCCAATCGGAATTCGGCGGACGCCATCTTGGATGACGTCATTTAAAGGTACCTCATTCCAAGTACAGCAGTCGGCCAGGATGGATGCTCCGCGGCGGCGGAGCGAAGAAAGAAGATTGAAGATGCCGCCGGAAGAATGAAGACTTTGCTGCCGCTTGGAGGAAGACGTTGCCGGAGGAAGAATTCTTCTTTGCCGCTTGGAGGAAGACATCGCCAGAGGAAGAATTCTTCTTTGCCGCTTGGAGGAAGACATCGCCGGAGGAAGAATTCTTCTTTGCCGCTTGGAGGAAGACATCGCCCGGATCGGATCAGGAGTTCGGCCCGGTGTGGTGAAGACAAGGTAGGGAGATCTTCAGGGGGGTAGTGTTAGGCTTTTTTAAGGGGGGTTTGGGTGGTTTTAGAATAGGGGTATGTGGGTGGTGGGTTGTAATGGGGGGGGGGATTGTATTTGTTGTATGCAAAAGAGCTGAATTCTTTGGGGCATGCCCCACAAAAGGCCCTTTTAAGGGCTGGTAAGGTAAAGAGCTTTGAAATTTGTTTAATTTAGAATAGGGCAGGGATTTTTTTTTATTTTGGGGGTTTATTATTTTATTAGGGGGCTTAGAATAGGTGTAATTAGATTAAAAATCTTGTAATCTTTTTTTTATTTTTTGTAATTTAGTGTTTGTTTTTTTTTGTAATTTAGTTTAGTTAATTTAATTGTATTTTTAGATAGATGTTTGTAGTTTATTAAATTTATTGATAGTGTAGGTGTATTTGTAACTTAGGTTAGGATTTATTTTACAGGTAATTGGGTAATTATTTTAACTAGGTAGATATTAAATAGTTAATAACTATTTAATATCTATTATACCTAGTTAAAATAATTAACAATTTACCTGTAAAATAAATATTAACCCTAACATAGCTACAATGTAATTATTAATTATATTGTAGCTATCTTAGGGTTTGTTTTATAGGTAAGTATTTAGATTTAAATAGGAATATTTTAGTTTATAAATGAATTAGATTAATTTAATATAAATTTAGTTAGGGGTGTTAGGGTTAGATAGAGTTAATATAGTTAATATAAATACTATAGTAACTATATTAACTATATTAACCCTAATATAATTTGGGTTAATATAGTTAATATATATAATGTAATAACTATATTAACTATAATATACTTAGGGTTAATATAGATAATATAGCTGGCGGCGGGGTAGGTAGATTAAATTAGGGGTTAATCATTTTAATAGAGATGGCGGCGGTGTAAGGGGCTTACATTAGGGGTTAATAATATTACTATAGCTGGCGGCGGTATAGGGGGATTAGATTAGGGGTTAATAATTTTTATATAGGTGGCGGCGGTGTAAGGGGTCAGATTAGGGGATAGATAAGGTAGATGGCGGCGGTTTTAGAGGCTCACAGTAGGGGGTTAGTTTATGTAGATGGCGGCGGGGTCCGGGAGCGGCGCTTTAGGGGGTAATAACTTTATTAGGGATTTCGGGGGGGGGGATCGCGGTTGACAGGGAGATAGACATTGCGCATGCGTTAGGTGTTAGGTTTATTTTAGCAGCCAGTTTAGGAAGTTACGGGGCTCCAATAGTTAGCGTAAGGCTTCTTACGGCTGCTTTTTGTGGCGAGGTGAAAATGGAGTAAGTTTTCTCCATTTTCGCCACGTAAGTCCTTACGCTGCATATTGGATACCAAACTGCGCGGGTTTGGTATACCTGCCTATGGCCCAAAAAACTGCGGGCGACGGCAGAAATATACGGGCGTAACTTCTAGGTTACGCCGTATATGTGATACCAAACCCGCGCAAATATTGGCGTCGCCGGCTTTTGCGGGCGACGATTTATATCGGATCGACCCCCTGAAGCGTGGAATGAAAAGTTCCGTAACACAACCCAATTAATGTCTATGGGGAAAAAAAAGTTATGTTTAAACTTAACACCCTAACATAAACCCCAAGTCTAAACACCCCTAATCTGCCGCCCCCGACATCGCCGCCACTAATAAAAGTTATTAACCCCTATTCTGCGGCTCCCCGACATCGCCGCCACTATAATAAAGTTTTTATCCCCTATTTCCCCGCACCCCAAAATCGCAGAGACTATAATAAAGATATTAACCCCTATACCACCGCTACCCCACATCGCCGCCACTAAATAAAGTTATTAACCCCTAAACCACCAGCCCCCCACATCGCAAAAAATTAATTGAAACTATTAACCCCTAAACCTAACAACCCCCTAACTTTAAATTAAAATTACAATATCCCTATCTTAAAATAATTAAAAACTTACCTGTGAAATTAAAAAATCCTAAATTAAAACTAACAATTAACCTAACATAACTATTATACTAAAATTAAAATAACTACCAATTAAATAAACTATATTACACATTGAAAAAACCTAACACTACTAAAATTACAAAAAATAAAAAATACTAAATTACAATAAATAACAAGCACTAAATTACAAAAAATAACAAACACTAAATTATGAAAAATAACAAACAAAATTATCCAAAATAAAAACAAATTACACTTAATCTAATAGCCCTATAAAAATAAAAAAGCCCCTCCAAAATAAAAAAAAAAACCTAACCTACAATAAACTACTAATAGCCCTTAAAAGGGCCTTTTGTAGGGCATTTCCCTAAAGAAGTCAGCTCTTTTACCTGTAAAAAAAAAAAAAAAAAGAACCCCCAACAGTAAAACCCACCACCCAACCAACCCCCCAAAATAAAAAACCTAACTCTAACAAAAACCTAAACTACCCATTGCCCTGAAAAGGGCATTTGTATGGGCATTGCCCTTAAAATGGCATTTAGCTCTTTAAAAAAAGCCCAAACCCTAATCTAAAAAAAAAAACACCCAAAAAAAGTAACACTAACCCCCAACAAACCACTTACAGTTTCTGAAGTCCGGACATCCAGGCGGCGAGAAGTCTACATCCAGGCGGCGAGGTCTTCATCCATCCAGGCAGCATCTTCTATCTTCATCCCGGCGGTGTCTTCTATCTTCATCCCAGCGGCACGGAGCGGGTCCATTCTTGAAGACATCCGGCGTGGAGCATCCTCTTCATAAGGTCACCGCCGTACACTGGATCTTCAATGCAAGGGAGCCTTTTCAAAATGGTGTCCCTTCCATTCCTATTAGCTTATTTAATTTTTTAAATTGAAATCAGCCTATAGGATGAGAGCTACTGAAATCCTATTGGCTGTTCAAATCAATCAATAGGATGAGAGCTACTGAAATTCTATTGGCTATTCAAATCAGCCACGAACATGATAAAACTACATTACAAGGGCCAGATTACGAGTGGTGCGCTAACAGTTGTGCACAAGCTAAATATCAGGTTTATCGTGCACGTTTGTGTGCATTGGTAGTAACTTGCGTATTACAAGTTGAAAGTAAATGTTTTTGCTCAAGCGCCATTGATTTTAACGCGCCTTGTGTTAGCGTGACTTCAGAGCTCTTGTTAACTGTTACTCTTGAATAAAAAGTTGCACAAAAAAACACAAAAAATACATTTAAAAGTACAATTACACTTATAAAAAAACTGCACTTAAAAAAAAATTGCAATAAAAAGTTGAAAAGGCTCAAAGATATGAGGTGTAAGAAAAAAAAACATGCAAAGGGCTTTAAAATAGAGATACATAAATACATATGTCTAAATAGGTATATATATATATATATATATATATATATATATATATGTGTGTGTGTGTATGTGTGTATATATATATTTATGTATTTGTGTTTTACTGTACATATTTCACATTCCAATGTTCTTCACTTGTAGGATAATATTATTTTTATTCTTAAATATATATATATATATATATATATATAAAAGATGAGAATTAGAAAGCACTCACTGGACTGTAGACAACAATTTCAATGAAATATCCTTTATTGTGACGTTTCGGGACCAACAGCGTCCCTTCTTCTGACAAGCAAAAAAGTGAAAACAGACAAACTTATAAAGACCCCTAAAACCACTCCCCTTGGTGAGCTACCAATCAAAATGTGCCGTGTGCAAAAGTACATGGGCCGTGTGCAAAACCGGCTTTCATATAAGTGATACAAAACAAATACAAACTGTTATTATTTAAAGTGTACATCAAACCATACACCTATGTATATATTGTTATCTCTGTGTGTGTGTGGTGCAAATATAACAAAAAACTGGATTCGATCGTATACATGCTCAAAGTTATCCGTGGTGTGTTAGACCTAATGTAAAGAACAACACAAACCTGATAGGAGGACGAAACACACCCTCGCACTGCGATAGGTTAAGAGAATTTGTCACACAAAAACACACCTATCACCATTACGCCAACCAACAGCAAGATCAGAAATCTGTAAACAAATAGACTGATTGGTTATGTTCACCCGTCCTCTATGATGCATGGGGGCGTGTTACCTAGCAGACTAAGTGTCAATAGTGCTGTCAAACCGCTAATCCGGGGATTACCATAGTGCCCACTGACACCTAATCCCCCTGCTCCAAAGCGCGGCCATCGCATTAGTCTTACGTGTCCCTCATTGTCAGCACACTGTGTATCATACAAATCCTCATGCCACAGATGCGGCTGTCTGCCCCCGTGCTCACCCTTCTTCGATATCCCGGTTGTCATGACAACCTGTATACACACTCCAAGATATATAACCTCTCTATTGCAGCACTCTAGGGGCCATGTCGTCCACAGCACCGTGGCACCGTCACGGCATTATACATCGCAATAGTCCTTGCTTAATACCGCAGTTACCATGGTAACCAGTATGTAACCTCCCAAGTGATTCTCCTCTAATTCAGCACCAAATTACAGCAAGCCAAGCACATTGAGGCCACCGCCACATGCTCTCGATAGTACTTAGCTTACTTGGCATACACCGCGATCCCCCTAGTTAAATATCGCGGAAACCATAGCAACCGCAATGCCAACCATAGAAACCACAATTGCGTGCTTGGGGCCGCCAACTGAAACCATAGAAACCACAATGCAAATGGGAACCATAGAAACCACAATTGCGTGCTGGGGGCCGCCGACTGATACAGACGGCTGTGCTACTCGCCAAGTGTCACCTCCCAAGCCGGGAACACAACCAACAAATGCAACCAAACCATGAAAATAAAAATAACAATAAAAATAGATATAAACTTATCCTCTGCTATATGCATATATTTAGGTCAAGCATAACAACAACATAACGAACAACTAACCACATAATTTTACTCAAAAGTGTTGTGTATCCGGTAAACTATTACCCTCAATCACGAATCAAACCATCAACATGCAGTCACCTCTGCACATGCTTATAACATAATAACCACCTAATACTACTCCCAAAGTGCTGTGTACCAAGTACTCTATTATCCACAATCGGAAACATAGCCACCCAAATGCAGTCACCTCTCCGGGGTCTGCAAGGGTAAACCCCCTCTCTCCGGGGGATACTATCCCAAATAATAAACCACTCGTACAAAACCTACATAAAAGAATGTGTACGTGAAAATAAAAAAATAAAATATACTGAAAAATACCAGGGTTATATGAGTGTGGCCCTATATGTCACAAACTCATCAAAACCAACCCACAACCCTACATCTCCACATGTGCGGTGAAGACTGTCCAGGCGTCCAACCAGGTAGACACAAAGCATCATGGCCTAGCCCCACCAAGATACAAAAAAATAGTCGCATAAATTGAGCATGTATAGAAAGCATACCAGTCATAGAAAAAACCAAAACATGAACATGTGTGTAAACTAACGAAGATAAAAACAAAATTAAAAACAGATAAAAACATAGCACACCTCATATACATATTTATTCACAAAGTGAGCATCAACTGCGAATAAAACATGGAACACCCTATTTCATACAAATAGGTGAAATAATTTCTAAAGCTAACATCAGAGTAGGAAGTGGACTCTCATTCATGGCGCTGCTTCTTATGTCGCCTGCCACATTGGGCCAAAACTCAATGGATCAGTGGACTCTCACATCACGTCTTAGTTTTAGAATCAATGTGTCAGTGGACTCTAACAGTGAATCAGTAGACTCTTGCACCCCATCTTCATTATAGAAAGTTCTGCCATCCCGTCTGTATATTCAAGCCTCTAGGGGCCAATGTACACAGTTCGTGTATCCAGCGTGCTTCTTTTCTAAGTAGTATCTTGGCTCGATTCCCTCCTCTTCGTAGGACCGGTACATGATCTATAATTCTGAAGCGTAAGTCGCTCACTGTGTGTCCTGCTTCCAGGAAGTGGCGGGCCACAGGGTGCTCTGCCTTTCGAGAATTGATTGCCGATCTGATGCTGGAGCGGTGGTTCCCCATCCTCACCCTGGCGTCGTCCGTCGTCTTGCCAGTGTAGAATTTCCCACAGGGGCAATTAAGTAGATATACGATAAATTGGGTTGTACATGTTAGGTAGTATTTGATCTGATATCTTTTGCGGCGATCAGGATGTTGAAATGTCGTGCCAGTGTGCATACTGTTGCAAGTTACACAACTAATGCATTTATAGCATCCCATTTTTCTCTTTAGCCATGTTTGTTTCTCATTTCTTAGGGGGATGTCTGTCTTTACCAGCAGATCCCTCAAACTTCTACCCCTGCGGTATGCCAATCGTGGAGCTGCCCATTCCGCGAATGGCAGTGTGGGGTCACTCTGGAGTATTTTCCATTCCTCCTTAATTGCTTTGGCAATTTGGTATTGGTCTGGATTGTACGTGGTCACAAACGTGAGTTGGGGATTTGATGTAATACCTGTGGTGCTTACTTCTTGTTGAGATAGGAGAGCCGATTCACGTTGTTGCTCTAAATTTTTCTTACTATATCCACGTTGAAGGAATCTTTGTGTCATTTCTGACATCTGTGTTTGCATCAAATCGCTGTTGGTATTATTTCTGATCACCCTTTGATATTGCGCTTTAGGGATATTTCGTATGAGTGCAGGCTGATGGCAGCTTCTGGCATGTAGTAATGTGTTGCGGTCTGTTTTCTTCCGGAACAACGTTGTTCCCAATCTGTTAGAAGTTTTGAACACCCTGACGTCCAGAAAATCAACTGTAGCACTGTTGGCTGAATGTTGAAATTTAATTGTGCTATCCATCTCGTTTAGAGTATGGATCCAGTCATTCAATGCCTGTTCACCATCACGCCATATCAAGAAGACGTCGTCTATATAACAACAGTAGTATAGGATGGCATCCATTTCGTACACCTTCATTCGTATGGCCTCATAGTCCGCCATGAACAGGTTAGCCAACGATGGGGCCATGTTTGACCCCATCGCGGTCCCCTCAATTTGTAGGTAAAAGGTGTTTTCGAACCGGAAGAAGTTGTTCTCCAAACATATCTTAAGGAGCTCAACCAGCACGTCCTCTGGGGGCCCCACATATGGACTTTTCCGTAGATGGTTAACCACGGCTGCAATCCCTAACTTATGGGGAATTACCGTGTACAAACTGCAGACATCCATCGTCACAAGTAGATCAGTGGGTTGTATATTATCTAGTTTGATAAAGGCATGAATAAAGGCATTTAAATCTTGTGTATATGATTGCATTCTTTTAACCATTGGCTGTAGATGAAAATCCAGAAATTCGGCAAGTGGTTGAAGGAGTGATCCCCTTGCTGAAACGATGGGTCTTCCTGGGGTTTTTTTTGGATCCTTATGGATTTTTGGTAACGTGTAAATAATGGGTATTATAGGGTAATCTCTCTTCATGAATTTGTATTCCTGTGTGGTTATAGAACCCATTGTACACCACATGTCTAGTTTTTCATCAATATATCTTTTCAGTTGCTGAGTCGGATCCATTTGAAGGGTCCTATAGGTGTTCCTGTCTGTTAATTGGCCCAAAAGTTCAGCTCTGTATTGTTGCACATCCATAACAACCACCGCCCCACCCTTATCTGCCGGGCGTATTATGATGGTCGTGTCTTCAGCTAGTGTCTTAAGTGCCTGTCTTTCTTCCTTAGATAGATTGTCCACTCTCCTCCTATTGGGAATCTTCTTGGAGACATGACTTAAGTAGTTTGTGTATGCGGTAATGGATGGGTTTTGTGACTTCGGGTCAAATGTTCCAGGTGTTCGAAAAGGTGTTATTTCGCTATTCTCTGTCTGATAATATTCTTTGAGTCTCAAATTTCTTCCAAATTTTTGAATGTCGATATACATATCAAATGAACTGGACTTCATTATCGGGACATAGGATAAACCCTTATTTAATAGGGAGTTTTCTGGTTGTGATAGTGGTCTTGTACTGATGTTGAATACGTTGTCAATCATCTCCTCTGTATCGGAGGGCGGCGTGACATGCCCCCCCCCTCCTCGTGTGTGGCCTGTGCCTCGTCCTAAAAAACGAGCCGGAGGAGGGTGAGATGGAGGGTATGCGGTACCTCTAGTGTTCGCTCCCCTCATGTTGTCCCACTGTTGTCCTCTATTGGCACCTCTAGATCTAGTGGTAATGCCACGGTATGAAGAGTCTCCGCTAGTTGTGGCCACCTCTGGGTCTGAGCTGTCACCTGAGCTGGTATCGACCGTATTGATGTTTCTCTTCGTGAATCTCCTTTCACGTCTTGATCTAAAATTCTTTCTTTCGTCTGGTGATAGCATCCAACGATATACACTCTTGTAGGTGTAATCCTGATTCACTGTTTGGAGTTTCCGATTTTTGAAAGCAATAAGTTCTTGTTTATATAACTTGACTTGTTGTGTCAATTTATCAATCCAATCCACGGTCTTATCTGCTCTGAGTGTATTTAGCTGTTCTGCTTCAAATGCTTGGATCTCAGTTCGCACTTCTTGAAGTAGTCGTCCCGCTTCTCTGATCACAAGAAGCATAAGATCAAATGAGCATTTGTTAAGGATTTTGCACCAGTTGGTGCAAAATTCAGCATTTGATCTACCAATTGTAGGGATGTTCTTCACTCTGAACCCTTGTGGCAATAATCTCTTTTTATGGTAGTCAGAAAGATAAATCCCGTGGAGGTTGAGATCTATCTCACGTTGTTTAAGCTTCGCCAATGTGTTATACAGAGATTGACATGACTCTTCTACTTGTTGTTCTTCAACGGAGCCAAATCGGATGGCCTCTGCATCTTCGTCCGTGAATGTAAAGATGTCCTCATGTCTCTCTTCCATACTCTCGCTATGAGTTAAATTGGGTGTTTCCATGTTTTCACTATTCGGTTCAGTCATACTGATAAACGATTGAGGCACAAATACTGAGAAAAAGGGAAATGATAAGGGCTAATTCAGCCAAAATGTGGGTGCACTGTACCGTGGGAGTATAGGTAAAAGTTTGTATGTGGTATATGCACTCTCACCAACAGACCGCAACTTGCCAGGGTGCTGTAGCCAGGTATGTAAAAGATGAGAATTAAAAAGCACTCACTGGACTGTAGACAACAATTTCAATGAAATATCCTTTATTGTGACGTTTCGGGACCAACAGCGTCCCTTCTTCTGACAAGCAAAAAAGTGAAAACAGACAAACTTATAAAGACCCCTAAAACCACTCCCCTTGGTGAGCTACCAATCAAAATGTGCCGTGTGCAAAAGTACATGGGCCGTGTGCAAAACCGGCTTTCATATAAGTGATACAAAACAAATACAAACTGTTATTATTTAAAGTGTACATCAAACCATACACCTATGTATATATACATAGGTGTATGGTTTGATGTACACTTTAAATAATAACAGTTTGTATTTGTTTTGTATCACTTATATGAAAGCCGGTTTTGCACACGGCCCATGTACTTTTGAACACGGCACATTTTGATTGGTAGCTCACCAAGGGGAGTGGTTTTAGGGGTCTTTATAAGTTTGTCTGTTTTCACTTTTTTGCTTGTCAGAAGAAGGGACGCTGTTGGTCCCGAAACATCACAATAAAGGATATTTCATTGAAATTGTTGTCTACAGTCCAGTGAGTGCTTTCTAATTCTCATCTTTTACATACCTGGCTACAGCACCCTGGCAAGTTGCGGTCTGTTGGTGAGAGTGCATATACCACATACAAACTTTTACCTATACTCCCACGGTACAGTGCACCCACATTTTGGCTGAATTAGCCCTTATCATTTCCCTTTTTCTCAGTATTTGTGCCTCAATCGTTTATCAGTATGACTGAACCGAATAGTGAAAACATGGAAACACCCGATTTAACTCATAGCGAGAGTATGGAAGAGAGACATGAGGACATCTTTACATTCACGGACGAAGATGCAGAGGCCATCCGATTTGGCTCCGTTGAAGAACAACAAGTAGAAGAGTTGTGTCAATCTCTGTATAACACATTGGCGAAGCTTAAACAACGTGAGATAGATCTCAACCTCCACGGGATTTATCTTTCTGACTACCATAAAAAGAGATTATTGCCATGAGGGTTCAGAGTGAAGAACATCCCTACAATTGGTAGATCAAATGCTGAATTTTGCACCAACTGGTGCAAAATCCTTAACAAATGCTCATTTGATCTTATGCTTCTTGTGATCAGAGAAGCGGGACGACTACTTCAAGAAGTGCGAACTGAGATCCAAGCATTTGAAGCAGAACAGCTAAATACACTCAGAGCAGATAAGACCGTGGATTGGATTGATAAATTGACACAACAAGTCAAGTTATATAAACAAGAACTTATTGCTTTCAAAAATCGGAAACTCCAAACAGTTAATCAGGATTACACCTACAAGAGTGTATATCGTTGGATGCTATCACCAGACGAAAGAAAGAATTTTAGATCAAGACGTGAAAGGAGATTCACGAAGAGAAACATCAATACGGTCGATACCAGCTCAGGTGACAGCTCAGACCCAGAGGTGGCCACAACTAGCGGAGACTCTTCATACCGTGGCATTACCACTAGATCTAGAGGTGCCAATAGAGGACAACAGTGGGACAACATGAGGGGAGCGAACACTAGAGGTACCGCATACCCTCCATCTCACCCTCCTCCGGCTCGTTTTTTAGGACGAGGCACAGGCCACACACGAGGAGGGGGGGCATGTCACGCCGCCCTCCGATACAGAGGAGATGATTGACAACGTATTCAACATCAGTACAAGACCACTATCACAACCAGAAAACTCCCTATTAAATAAGGGTTTATCCTATGTCCCGATAATGAAGTCCAGTTCATTTGATATGTATATCGACATTCAAAAATTTGGAAGAAATTTGAGACTCAAAGAATATTATCAGACAGAGAATAGCGAAATAACACCTTTTCGAACACCTGGAACATTTGACCCGAAGTCACAAAACCCATCCATTACCGCATACACGAACTACTTAAGTCATGTCTCCAAGAAGATTCCCAATAGGAGGAGAGTGGACAATCTATCTAAGGAAGAAAGACAGGCACTTAAGACACTAGCTGAAGACACGACCATCATAATACGCCCGGCAGATAAGGGTGGGGCGGTGGTTGTTATGGATGTGCAACAATTCAGAGCTGAACTTTTGGGCCAATTAACAGACAGGAACACCTATAGGACCCTTCAAATGGATCCGACTCAGCAACTGAAAAGATATATTGATGAAAAACTAGACATGTGGTGTACAATGGGTTCTATAACCACACAGGAATACAAATTCATGAAGAGAGATTACCCTATAATACCCATTATTTACACGTTACCAAAAATCCATAAGGATCCAAAAAAAACCCCAGGAAGACACATCGTTTCAGCAAGGGGATCACTCCTTCAACCACTTGCCGAATTTCTGGATTTTCATCTACAGCCAATGGTTAAAAGAATGCAATCATATACACAAGATTCAAATGCCTTTATTCATGCTATTATCAAACTAGATGATATACAACCCACTGATCTACTTGTGACGATGGATGTCTGCAGTTTGTACACGGTAATTCCCCATAAGTTAGGGATTGCAGCCGTGGTTAACCATCTACGGAAAAGTCCATATGTGGGGCCCCCAGAGGACGTGCTGGTTGAGCTCCTTAAGATATGTTTGGAGAACAACTTCTTCCGGTTCGAAAACACCTTTTACCTACAAATTGAGGGGACCGCGATGGGGTCAAACATGGCCCCATCGTTGGCTAACCTGTTCATGGCGGACTATGAGGCCATACGAATGAAGGTGTACGAAATGGATGCCATCCTATACAACTGTCGTTATATACACGACGTCTTCTTGATATGGCGTGATGGTGAACAGGCATTGAACGACTGGATCCATACTCTAAACGAGATGGATAGCACAATTAAATTTCAACATTCAGCCAACAGTGCTACAGTTGATTTTCTGGACGTCAGGGTGTTCAAAACTTCTAACAGATTGGGAACAACGTTGTTCCGGAAGAAAACAGACCGCAACACATTACTACATGCCAGAAGCTGCCATCAGCCTGCACTCATACGAAATATCCCTAATGCGCAATATCAAAGGGTGATCAGAAATAATACCAACAGCGATTTGATGCAAACACAGATGTCAGAAATGACACAAAGATTCCTTCAACGTGGATATAGTAAGAAAAATTTAGAGCAACAACATGAATCGGCTCTCCTATCTCAACAAGAAGTAAGCACCACAGGTATTACATCAAATCCCCAACTCACGTTTGTGACCACGTACAATCCAGACCAACACCAAATTGCCAAAGCAATTAAGGAGGAATGGAAAATACTCCAGAGTGACCCCACACTGCCATTCGCGGAATGGGCAGCTCCACGATTGGCATACCGCAGGGGTAGAAGTTTGAGGGATCTGCTGGTAAAGACAGACATCCCCCTAAGAAATGAGAAACAAACATGGCTAAAGAGAAAAATGGGATGCTATAAATGCATTAGTTGTGTAACTTGCAACAGTATGCACACTGGCACGACATTTCAACATTCTGATCGCCGCAAAAGATATCAGATCAAATACTACCTGACATGTACAACCCAATTTATCGTATATCTACTTAATTGCCCCTGTGGGAAATTCTACACTGGCAAGACGACGGACGACGCCAGGGTGAGGATGGCGAACCACCGCTCCAGCATCAGATCGGCAATCAATTCTCGAAAGGCAGAGCACCCTGTGGCCCGCCACTTCCTGGAAGCAGGACACACAGTGAGCGACTTACGCTTCAGAATTATAGATCATGTACCGGTCCTACGAAGAGGAGGGAATCGAGCCAAGATACTCCTTAGAAAAGAAGCACGCTGGATACACGAACTGTGTACATTGGCCCCTAGAGGCTTGAATATACAGACGGGATGGCAGAACTTTCTATAATGAAGATGGGGTGCAAGAGTCTACTGATTCACTGTTAGAGTCCACTGACACATTGATTCTAAAACTAAGACGTGATGTGAGAGTCCACTGATCCATTGAGTTTTGGCCCAATGTGGCAGGCGACATAAGAAGCAGCGCCATGAATGAGAGTCCACTTCCTACTCTGATGTTAGCTTTAGAAATTATTTCACCTATTTGTATGAAATAGGGTGTTCCATGTTTTTTTCGCAGTTGATGCTCACTTTGTGAATATATATGTATATGAGGTGTGCTATGTTTTTATCTGTTTTTAATTTTGTTTTTATCTTCGTTAGTTTACACACATGTTTCTATACATGTTCAATTTATGCGACTATTTTTTTGTATCTTGGTGGGGCTAGGCCATGATGCTTTGTGTCTACCTGGTTGGACGCCTGGACAGTCTTCACCGCACATGTGGAGATGTAGGGTTGTGGGTTGGTTTTGATGAGTTTGTGACATATAGGGCCACACTCATATAACCCTGGTATTTTTCAGTATATTTTATTTTATTATTTTCACGTACACATTCTTTTATGTAGGTTTTGTACGAGTGGTTTATTATTTGGGATAGTATCCCCCGGAGAGAGGGGGTTTACCCTTGCAGACCCCGGAGAGGTGACTGCATTTGGGTGGCTATGTTTCCGATTGTGGATAATAGAGTACTTGGTACACAGCACTTTGGGAGTAGTATTAGGTGGTTATTATGTTATAAGCATGTGCAGAGGTGACTGCATGTTGATGGTTTGATTCGTGATTGAGGGTAATAGTTTACCGGATACACAACACTTTTGAGTAAAATTATGTGGTTAGTTGTTCGTTGTGTTGTTGTTATGCTTGACCTAAATATATGCATATAGCAGAGGATAAGTTTATATCTATTTTTATTGTTATTTTTATTTTCATGGTTTGGTTGCATTTGTTGGTTGTGTTCCCGGCTTGGGAGGTGACACTTGGCGAGTAGCACAGCCGTCTGTATCAGTCGGCGGCCCCCAGCACGCAATTGTGGTTTCTATGGTTCCCATTTGCATTGTGGTTTCTATGGTTTCAGTTGGCGGCCCCAAGCACGCAATTGTGGTTTCTATGGTTGGCATTGCGGTTGCTATGGTTTCCGCGATATTTAACTAGGGGGATCGCGGTGTATGCCAAGTAAGCTAAGTACTATCGAGAGCATGTGGCGGTGGCCTCAATGTGCTTGGCGTGCTGTAATTTGGTGCTGAATTAGAGGAGAAGCACTTGGGAGGTTACATACTGGTTACCATGGTAACCGCGGTATTAAGCAAGGACTATTGCGATGTTTAATGCCGTGACGGTGCCACGGTGCTGTGGACGACATGGCCCCTAGAGTGCTGCGATAGAGAGGTTATATATCTTGGAGTGTGTATACAGGTTGTCATGACAACCGGGATATCGAAGAAGGGTGAGCACGGGGGCAGACAGCCGCATCTGTGGCATGAGGATTTGTATGATACACAGTGTGCTGACAATGAGGGACACGTAGGACTAATGCGATGGCCGCGCTTTGGAGCAGGGGGATTAGGTGTCAGTGGGCACTATGGTAATCCCCGGATTAGCGGTTTGACAGCACTATTGACACTTAGTCTGCTAGGTAACACGCCCCCATGCATCATAGAGGACGGGTGAACATAACCAATCAGTCTATTTGTTTACAGATTTCTGATCTTGCTGTTGGTTGGCGTAATGGTGATAGGTGTGTTTTTGTGTGACAAATTCTCTTAACCTATCGCAGTGCGAGGGTGTGTTTCGTCCTCCTATCAGGTTTGTGTTGTTCTTTACATTAGGTCTAACACACCACGGATAACTTTGAGCATGTATACGATCGAATCCAGTTTTTTGTTATATTTGCACCACACACACACAGAGATAACAATATATACATAGGTGTATGGTTTGATGTACACTTTAAATAATAACAGTTTGTATTTGTTTTGTATCACTTATATGAAAGCCGGTTTTGCACACGGTCCATGTACTTTTGCACACGGCACATTTTGATTGGTAGCTCACCAAGGGGAGTGGTTTTAGGGGTCTTTATAAGTTTGTCTGTTTTCACTTTTTTGCTTGTCAGAAGAAGGGACGCTGTTGGTCCCGAAACGTCACAATAAAGGATATTTCATTGAAATTGTTGTCTACAGTCCAGTGAGTGCTTTCTAATTCTCATCTTTTACATACCTGGCTACAGCACCCTGGCAAGTTGCGGTCTGTTCGTGAGAGTGCATATACCACATACAAACTTTTACCTATATATATATATATATATATATATATATATATATATATATATATATATATATGTGTGTGTGTGTGTGTGTGTGTATATACCATACCTTTATTTCTATTTCTAGAGATATATATGTATAGATATGTATTTTACTTTAACAGTATCAGATAAATATAGAGGCATATATGTAATAATAAAAGATACGTTATTTCCTTAGTTAAGAACATAGGAATGTAAAATATGTGTTTTGCACATTGTGTTTCTCCTTTTAGATCTAAGCACATATGAAAAATTAAGACGCATTATTGAAATATTACACATAAAATATTAAAAGAAATTAATAAAAATTATTAAAAAATATTAAACATACTGTAAAATATATAGATATATGGGGATTACGTTAATGCAATCAAAATATTGTAAGTTTTGCTTTTTGCGCATGTTGGATAAGTGCGTGAATGAAAAAATTTGGCTTAAACTTTTAATATGCATGGTATTCGACGGACGCAAAGATCAAAAGTCAAGTGGGGTTAGCGCACAAGCGTCACCCATAATTTGTGCTCCACTCGTAATCTAGCCCATTGTCAGATTGTTGACATTGTTATTACTTTTTTTGTTTGACTATCAAAATCATCAAATTTACGCTATGAATTGAGAAGGATAATGAAATGACCACAAGTACTGTGTGATCACCAAAACTCAGAAGTCTGCAACAAGCTTACATTTTATCATTTTACTAGTCCTAAAGCCTGTGTACATGGGCCATTTTTTGCAGTACAGTGATTCCACTCCTTGCTTTCTCTCTATCCCCCCTCTCTTTTAATCTCTCTTCCACCTCTATTTTGCTTTCTCTCCCCTCTCTTTTGCTCTCTCTCTCTCTCCCCTCTATTTTGCTCTCTCTCTCCCCCCTCTCTTTTGCGCTTTCTGTCCCCCTCTCTTTTGCGCTCTCCTCCCTCTCTTTTGCTCTCTCTATTCCCCTCTCTTTTGCTATCTCTCCCACTCTCTTTTGCTTTCTCCCTCTCCTTTGCTCTCTTTATGCCCCCCTCTTTTGCTCTCTCTCTGCCCCCTTTCTTTTGATCTCTTTTTCCCCTCTCTTTTGCTCTCTACCCCCTCTCTTTTGCTCTCTCTTTCCTCCCTCTTTTGCTCTCTCTTTCCCTCCTTTCTTTTGATCTCTTCCCCCATCTTTTGGTCTCTCTATCCCTCCTCTTTTGCTCTCTCTCCCCGTCTCTTTTGCTCTCTCTCCCACCTCTCTTTTGCTCTCTCTATCCCCCCTCTTTTGCTCTCACTCTCTCCCCTTTCTTTTGATCTCTTTCCCCCCTCTCTTCTGCTCTCTCTCTCCCCCCTCTCTTTTGCTTCCTCTCCCCTCTCTTTTGCTCTCTCTCTCCCCTCTCTTTTGCTCTCTCACTCCCCTCTCTCTTTTGTGCTCTCTGTCCCCCTCTTGTTTGCGCTCTCCTCCCTCTCTTTTGCTCTCTCTCCAACTCTCTTTTGCTGTCTCCCTCTCCTTTGCTCTCTTTATCCCCCCTCTTTTGCTCTCTCTCACCCCCCTTTCTTTTGCTCTCTTTCCCCTCTCTTTTGCTGTTTCTCTCCCCTCTCTTTTGCCATTTCTCCCCCACTCTTTTGCTCTCTCTTTCCCCCTCTTTTGCTTTCTCTCTCACCCCTTTCTTTTGCTTTCTCCCCACTCTCTTTTGCTGTCTCTCTCCCTCTCTTTTGATCTCTCTATCCCCCCTATTTTGCTCTCTGTATCCCGCCTTTTTTGCTCTCTCTCCCCTCTCTTTTGCTCTCTCTCTCCCCCTCTATTTTGCTCTCTCTCTTCCCCTCTCCTTTGCTCTCTCAATCCCCGCTCTTTTGCTCTCTCTCTCCCCTTTCTTTTGCTCTCTTTCTCCCTCTCTTTTGCTGTCTCTCTCCCTCTCTCTTTTCCTCTCTTTCCCCCTCTCTTTTGCTGTCTCTCTCCCTCTCTATTTTTCTCTTTCTCTCCCCCTCTCTTTTACTCTCTCTCCCCCTCTCTTTTGCTGTCTCTCTCTCCCCTCTCTTTTGCTCTCTCTCCCCCTCTCTTTCCCCCTCTCTTTTTTGCTCTCTCTCTCTCTCTCTCTCTCTCCCCTCTCTTTTGTGCTCTCCCTCTCCCCTCTCTTTTGCACTCTCCCCCTCTCTTTTGCTCTCTTTCTTTCCCCTATATTTGTCTCTCTCTCTCCCCTCTCCCCCCTCTCTTTTGTGCTTTCTCTCTCTCACCTCTTTTGCGCTCTCCCCCTCTCTTTTGCTCTCTCTCCCTTCTCTTTTGCGCTCTCTCTCCCCTTTCTTTTTCTCTCTCTCCCCTTTCTCCCTCATCTCTTTTGCTGTCTCTCCCCCTCTCATTTGCTCTTTTTATCTCCCCTCTTTTACTCTCTCTCTCCCCTTTCTTTTGCTCTCCCTCACCCCTCTCTCTTTTGCTCTCTCTCTATCCCCCCTCTTTTGAGCTCTCTCTTTCATGTCCGCATGGCCACACACGACCCTGCCCATGCCTCGCCCAGCCCCGACCGTGCTACGCCTGACCTCGCCCGGGTAACGTCACGCCTGTTTGGCCCCAGATGCCAGGTTAGTCTGTTGAAGGCCAGGTGTGTTTGTCCTTGCGCAGTCTCTACTGCGCATGACAGCTTTGGCAAACACTCTTGGCCTTTTATATTATAGGATTATTTACCCTATAACATTGTAAACTAGGGGCATGGCTTACAATCAAGTTAACATTGACAATAGAAAGCCCTAATACATTTATAGACTGCCTTACCATGTTGATTTTTTTTTTTTGTTTGTTTAAACGTGCAGGTAAGCTATGCTGCACAGATGTTCAGTTAACCTTTATGAATGGTATAAATCATTTGCCCATTCAACTCCCTTTATCATATCTTGCATTACATTGTCCTCTCTGTGTGCATGTATAATGTAGTCCAGGACCTTTGCTGCAGATGCAAAGAGGTTACAGGCGCAGCACAGTGATCCATGCAATGCCAATTTTCTAGGCAGCAGAGATGAAAGAACTTTCAGCTGCAGCAGCTAGGCAAGTAGTGAATACATTTTACTTGTTGAGCTGGCTGCTGCAGTTCTGCCACCTTTGTAGCTGTGACTGCCCTGCCTGCAGTATGATATTTATTTATTTTACATTTTCAGTACTGAGCTGGTGCTGGCTATAACTTATTGCGTACCCACCCTATCCTTCACAGATGCAGCTCATTGAGCGCTGCACTACAGTGCACAGGTGTTTACAGAGGTAAGTATAGGGAGGGAGGTAAGTGTGTACAAAGTAACATTTTGAAGCTGCTGTTTATTCAGAAGTGAAGGAGATCAGGAAAGCCAGGAATCATCCCTAGCCATCATAGGTTTGAAAGGCAAGTGTGCTGATGGGCCAGGGGGGTGGCTGAGATGGGGGTAGCATGGTAATTGCCCCCAGGCTGATGGCCCAAGTGGAGTAAAATGGCCAGGGGAACAGTGTGCCAGTATATGGAAACCTCTCCCCAGAGGCATAATTTTTTGTCACCTGTAGACAGTGCAGAAATCCAACACAGCTTGAAGCATTGCAGATGCTGTGTACACCCTGGCCCTGATGATAATAAGTGCTATGAGGTGGTAAAATATTTAAAAGGGGTTTGTTGCGATATAGAGAATGCTGGCAAAATATTTAAAAGGGCTGACAGTACTGTTTAAGGGCAGCATTGCCGAGAGGAACTTACCATACTTTTCAGTGGGTGGCTCTAATACCGGCTATATATTCAAAGCAGCATTGCCACCTACATTGAAGGTGTGATGTAAGTGTTCAATTAAAACAGTACTGAGTGACAATACAATTTACATGGGTCAACAGAAACTCAACCCGTGTTTGTGCAATACAATAGGAAATTATACACATCGATAATATACCTATAGGAGTTGGGGGATTGTGGTTATATAATATATGTATATATATATATATATTGTTTAATATATATGTATAGTATAATGTTAGAACATGTATGTAAACTGTAAACGTGATTGTACTAATCTTCTATTGTGTTCTTAGGCACGTATTTTTACTTATTTTAAGGTTTTAATTGCGCATTCTCAATATTCATATTTACATAATTGAAAACATGCATTCAGAATCACAGTATTCATATTTCACAATATTACAATCATGTTTTCACGTTTGTAATATTCATATTTTATAATATTGGGATAATATTGGGATCACAATGTAGTAAACGTGTTTTATATTAATATATCTATAGATATATATTATTATAGAATATGTTTGCCACAGTGAGATAGCAATATTAAAAGTAAAACACAATCGTGCAATCATAATGTTATGAAATATGAATATTACAAATGCGAAAACACGATTGCAATATTATGAAATCTGGAAACGCGAAAAACTCAATCACAATATTTTGAAATGTAAATATTGCCATCACAAATGCACGTTCTCAATATAATGTAAATATGAATATTGAGAATGCGCAATCACAATCTTAAAATAAGCAAAAATACATGCCTAAGAACCCAACAGAAGATTAGTACAATCCCGTTTACATACAGTGCCCTCAACTAAAATTGGCACCTTTGGTAAATATGAGCAAATAAGGCTGTGAGAAATTGTCTTTATTGTTTAAACTTTTGATCTTTTGTTAAAAAATACACAAAAATACTGCTCTCATCGATATCAAATAATCGGCTAGATTATGAGTTTTGCGTTAGAGGCTATGCGGTGCTAACAAGCAGTTTATGCTCACTGCTCACTTACCTACAGTGCTGGTATTATGGGTTTTTACAAACCCGGCGTTAAAAGATAAGAAGTGATTGTTGAGCAAAATTTTGTTCCACATCTCACTCCAATACCAGCGCTGCTTACGTTAGCAGTGAGCTGGTGTAACGTGCTCGTGCACGATTTCCCCATAGGAATCAACGGGGAGTGCCGGCTGAAAAAAAGTCTAACACCTGCAAAAAAGCAGCGTATAACTCACTAACGCAGCCCCATTGATTCCTATGGGGAAATAAAATGTATGTCTACAGCTAACACCCTAACATGAACCCCGGGTCTAAACACCCCTAATCTTACACTTATTAACCCCTAATCTGCCGTCCCCAACATCGCCGACACCTACATTATATTATTAACCCCTAATCTGCCGCTCCGGACACCGCCGCCACCAACATTATACTTATGAACCCCTAATCTGCTGCCCCCAACATAGCCAAAACCTACATTATATTTATTAATCCCTAATCTGACGCCCCCAATGTCGCCACAACCTACCTACATTTATTAACCCCTAATCTGATGCCCCAACATCGCCGCCACTATAATAAACATATTAACCCCTAAACCTAAGTCTAACCCTAACCCCCCCAACTTAAATATAATTTAAATAAATCTAAATAAAATTACTATAATAAACTAAATTATTCCTATTTAAAACTAAATACTTACCTGTAAAATAAACCCTAAGCTAGCTACAATATAACTAATAGTTACATTGTATCTAGCTTAGGGTTTATTTTTATTTTACAGGCAAGTTTGTATTTATTTAAACTAGGTAGAATAGTTATTAAATAGTTATTAACTATTTAATAAGCTACCTAGCTAAAATAAATACAAACGTACCTGTAAAATACTTTGCCCCAAAGTAATCAGCTCTTTTACCTGAAAAAAAAAAATTACAAATCCCCCCAACATTAAAACCACCCACCCACACAACCAACCCTACTCTAAAACCCACCCAATAACCCCTTAAAAAAACCTAACACTAACCCCTTGAAGATCACCTTACCGGGAGAAGTCTTCATCCAACCGGGCTGAAGTCTTCAACTAATCCGGCAGAAGTGGTCCTCCAGACAGGCAGAAGTGGTCCTCCAGATGGGCAGAAGTCTTCATCCAGACGGCATCTTGTATCTTCATCCATCCGGCACGGAGCGAGTCCATCTTCAAGACATCCGACGCGGAGCATCCTCTTCTTTCCATGGCGACTGAAGAATAAAGGTTCCTTTAAGTGACGTCATCCAAGATGGCGTCCCTTCAATTCCGATTGGCTGATAGAATCAGTCAATCGGAATTAAGGTAGGAAAAATCCTATCTTCAAGGGGATATTGTTAGGTTTTTTTAAGGGGGTATTGGGTGGGTTTTAGAGTAGGGTTGGTTGTGTGGGTGGTGGGTTTTAATGTTGGGGGGGATTTGTAATTTTTTTTTACAGGTAAAAGAGCTGATTACTTTGGGGCAATGCCCCGCAAAAGGCCCTTTTAAGGGCTATTTGTAATTTAGTGAAGGTAGGGCTTTTTTATTTTGGGGGGGCTTTTTTATTTTGTTAGGGGAATTAGATTAGGTGTAATTAGTTTAAAAATCTTGTAGTTTACTTATTAATTTCTGTAATTTAGTGTTTTTTGTACTTTAGCTAATTTTATTTAATTGTATTTAATTGTATTTAATTTAGGGAATTAATTTAATTGTAGTGTAGTGTTAGGTGTTAGTGTAACTTAGGTTAGGTTTTATTTTACAGGTACTTTTTTATTTATTTTAGCTAGGTAGTTTATTAATAAGTTAATAACTATTTAATAACTATTCTACCTAGTTAAAATAAATACAAACTTGCCTGTAAAATAAAAATAAACCCTAAGCTAGATACAATGTAACTATTAGTTATATTGTAGCTAGCTTAGGGTTTATTTTATAGGTAAGTTTTTAATTTTAAATAGGAATAATTTAGTTAATTATAGTAATTTTATTTAGATTTATTTAAATTATATTTGTTAGGGGGGGTTAGGGTTAGGGTTAGACTTATATTTAGGGGTTAATAACTTTAGTATAGTGGCGGCGATGTTGGGGGCGGCAGATTAGGGGTTTATAATATTTATTATAGTGGCGGCGATGTCCGGTTCAGCAGATTAGGGGTTAAGAAAAGTGTTTACGATGTGGGAGGGCCTCGGTTTAGGGGTTAATAGGTAGTTTATGGGTGTTAGTGTACTTTTTAGCACTTTAGTTAATAGTTTTATGCTACGGCATTGTAGTGTAAAACTCTTAACTACTGACTTTAAAATGCGGTACCAGTCTTGACAGGAGAGGGTCTACCGCTCACTTTTTGGCAGACTTATAATACCGGCGCTATGGAAGTCCCATTGAAAAAATAGGATACGCAATTTACGTAAGTGGATTTGCGGTATTTCCAAGTCTGGCCAAAAAAGTGAGCGGTGAGCCTGTCATTTCAAGACTCGTAATACCAGCGGGCATTAAAAAGCAGCGTTGGGACCGGCCAACGCTGCTTTTTAAGCCTAACGCAAATCTCATAATCTAGCCGAATCTTTGTAAAAAAATATGAGTGACACGATTATTGGCACCCCTATGAATTCATATGAGAAAAATATATTTGAAGTATATTACTATTGATATTTTACATTTTTTAATACATCTGGAGGATCTGAATAGTAACAGGAAATTGTTCAACCATGGCTACCTGTTTCACAAGGGTATAAATATGAGGTAACACATAGGCCAAATTCCCTTAGTCATTCATCACAATTGATGCGTGGCAAAAGGTTTTTTACCTCTCGCCCCTTTCTCCTCTCTTTCGCTCCTCTTTTTCCTCTCTCTCTCTGTCTCATCTTTCTTCTCTCTCCCATCTTTCTCCACTCATTCAACTCTCCTTTTTTCCCTTTCTCCTCTTTCTCCTCTCTCTCGCTCCTCTTTTTCCTCTCTCTCTGTCTCATCTTTCTTCTCTCTCCACTCTTTCTCCTCTCATTCATCTGGGTGACTAGGAACAAGAAATTGTTCAACCATGACTACCTTTTTCACAGGGGTATAAATATGAGGTAACACATAGGCCAAATTCCCTTTGTCATTCATCACAATTGATGGTGGCAAAAGGTTTTTTCCCTCTTTCTCCCCTTTCTCCTCTCTCTCGCTCCTCTTTCTCCTCTCTCTGTCTCTCTCCTCTTTCTCTTCTCTCTCCCCTTTCTCTCTCCTCTTTCTCCCCTTTCTCATCTCTCATCCCATTATATCCTTTGTCCTCTCTCTCTTTTTACTTCTCTCTCTTCCTCCCCCCCCTTTCTCTCTCTCTCTCTCTCTCTCTCTCATTGCTTTCCTCTCTCTTTCTCTCTCCCTCTGATTTCTCCACTTTTTCCTGTCTCTCTACTCTTTCTGCTCTCTCCCTCCTTTATCCCCACTACCTCTTTCCCTTTTATTATCTTCTTTCACCTTATCGTGTGTCTTTTTATATTTTTCTCTCTCCTGTTTGTCCCTTCTCTACCCTATCTCCTCTCTCCCCTTTCTACTTTCTCCTCTCTCTCTCTCCTTTTTCATTTATTCTCTCTCCTTTCTTATTTCTTTCTATCCTTTCTCCTCTTTCTGTCCTCTCTCCCGTGTGGGTGTGTATATCTGATTTATAATTATGAGGATAATTATAATGATAACATGCCTGTTTATGTCAGTGAGTGTATGTATTTGTATGGACTGTACTAATTCTACTGCTGATAATAGGTATTACTTGACAGAGTGTGGAGCAATATATAATAAAGATGCAAAGTTCAAGAAGTCACCGGCACTGTTGAGTTATAAAAAACTTTTATTGGAAACACTAATAATAATATTTGAACTTTGCATCTTTATTATATATTGCTCCACACTTTGTCAAGTAATACCTATTATCAGCAGTAGAATTAGTACAGTATACCTCTGTCACACGTGCACTATTTTCTGATGTGCTGATTCACACTATCTTTTGGATATAATAAAGATGATAAGCCTCTATTTTATCTATTGGGGGCACCAAGTACCCTTGACTCACTTCTGATGTAGTTAGGGGGTTATTTTAACTTATACCTTCTAGGTTTGTGTCTATGTCAAGGGTAATTTAGGGAGTCACCAGGATTTGAATGGCAGCCTGTTTTCAAGAAATTAAAAAAAGAAAAAGAAAAGAAATGCGCTTTATTTTCATTTAAAATTTTCATTTTCGGTTGGTGTAGGCAGATTTTATGGTGCAAGCAGGCATTATCCAATACATGCAAACCAGGAAGGACCAGCAGAATAGATCGTTTCTCTCAGCCAGTCAATGGAAGTGAGGTTTTCTAGCCAACCAGAATTCTCATGGGGAGGGGGGGGGGAATTAAAGGGTGATTTTAACGTATTGCAGAGAGTTCAGAGGCTCAGATCTGTGGAGGAACTAAAGGAGGCATGACACATCCGGTGGTTTTGACACAGTAGCATGCTGTTGTACTTGCCTGCTACTTTTTTTAAGTCGTTCAGTCACAAATAATTATTTTCATGTAACGCTGGCTGAAGGTCATGACCCAAACAATTTAAACAGACTGCCAGTTGTTCCACTAGTTTTCTCAGCTGCTTGCTGAGGTTGAGAATGATTCAACAAAGGAAGTTGGCTTTTTGAGTGGTTGGTGCCACTGTCACCACTGCTGGTCCCAGCCAGTGAACCAGCACCCTGTGCCCCTCTGACTCTCTCTCTAACAGTACTGATGGTGGTGGTGACAGCGGAAGAGGGTCACACCACTGCATGTGCTATTGTGGCTTTGTGTGATGCTCGTGTGACTCCTGTGGTAGCTGGGGAAGGAAAGGGTCTGTGGCTGTGCTTTGCGGGGGTAGGGCCCTTCTTTTCAGGATTATTTCTCAACATTTTACAGTTTTTTTAAAAAAAAAATGATTGCTGCTGGCAGAAACTTTAATGAAATAGTATAACTATAAAAAACTGAGTGCAGCTTCTGAACAACACAGACTCAGAAAACAACCGGAAGTACAATAAAAATTATATACTAAGCGCAAAGCCAGCAGCTGCTTAGCTATGCAACAAAATGGCCAATACATTTTTTAAATTAAAGTGGACAAGTGAGAGTACGTGTGAAGTGAGTAAAAATTGTTGTGGGTTGGTGCAATACCATGATGTTACTGACACTGCAAGAATAAAACCGTAGAGCGCTAATTCAACCACTGACAAGTATGTGTGGTAATATGGGATTGTGTGGGCCCAGTAAGATGGTTGACACAATAACATGGTGTTACTGACATTGAGAAACACCACATTGCCCTAATCCATCCGACAAGTATGTGTGGTATGGAAAATGTGTGTGTATATTCATTTATGTGACTGTGTTGTATTTGTTCTTTGTTTTAATTATTTGTAACCTAAATAGAAAGTATTTATTAACAAAAACATGATCATCCCAGCAGAAAATTCCATGAGAAATGCAACCAGAGCATACATTTGTAAACAACTTTTCTCTTGTAAGGTGTATCCAGTCCACGGATCATCCATTACTTGTGGGATATTCTCATTCCCAACAGGAAGTTGCAAGAGGATACCCACAGCAGAGCTGTAATATAGCTCCTCCCCTAACTGTCATAGCCAGTCATTCTCTTGCAACTCTCAACAAGCAAGGACGTTGTAGGAGAGAATGGTTAAATATAGCTAGTTTATTTTCTTCAATCAAAAGTTTGTTATTTTTAAATAGTACCGGAGTTGTGCTATTTTATCTCAGGCAGTAAATAGAAGAAGAATCTGCCTGAGGTTTCTATGATCTTAGCAGGTTGTAACTAAGATCCATTGCTGTTCTCACATATGTCTGAGGAGATTACACAGATGAGGTAAAACTTCAGCGAGAGAATGGCGTGCAGTTTATTCTGCTATCAGGTATGTGCAGTTATAATTTTTTCTAGAGATGGAAAACACTAGAAAATGCTGCTGATACCAGATTAATGTAAGTTAAGCCTGAATACAGTGATTTAATAACGACTGGTATCATGCTTACTCCCAGGGGTAATACCCTTATGATATTGCAATATAAAACGTTTGCTGGCATGTTTAATCATTTTTATATATGCTTTGGGGATAAAACTTTATTGGGGCCTAGTTTTTTCCACATGGCTGGCTTAAATTTTGACTAGAAACAATTTCCACTGTTGTAGTATAAAAGTTACCGTTGGTGCAGTTAAAATTACAAACTGTGACATCCAGCTTCCCTCAAAGGCCCTCTGAATGCTATAGGACATCTCTAAAGGGCCCAAAGGCTTTCCAAAGTCGTTTATTGGGGAAGGTAGGGCCACAGCTTGCTGTGGCAGTTGGTTGTGACTGTTAAAAAACGTCTATTTCGTTTTTTTTATCCGTTTTTTTAACTAAGGGGTTAATCATCCATTTGCAGGTGGGTGCAATGCTCTGTTAGCCTATTATACACACTGTAAAAATTTCGTTTGATTTACTGCTTTTTTTCACTGTTTTTCAAATTCTGACAAAATTTGTTTCTCTTAAAGACACAGTACCGTTTTTTATATTTGCTTGTTAACTTGATTTAAAGTGTTTTCCAAGCTTGCTAGTCTCATTGCTATTCTGTATAAACATGTCTGACATAGAAGAAACTCCTTGTTTATTATGTTTAAAAGCCATGGTGGAACCCCCTCTTAGAATGTGTACCAAATGTACTGATTTCATTTTATGCAATAAAGATCATTTTCTGTCTTTAAAAAAATGTATCACCAGAGGAATCTGACGAGGGGGAAGTTATGCCGACTAACTTTCCCCACGTGTCAGACCCTTTGACTCCCGCTTAAGGGACTCACGCTCAAATGGCGCCAAGTACATCTAGGGCGCCCATAGCGTTTACTTTACAAGACATGGCGGCAGTCATGGATAATACACTGTCAGCGGTATTAGCCAGACTACCTGAACTTAGAGGTAAGCGAGATAGCTCTGGGGTGAGACAAAATGCAGAGCATACTGACGCTTTAAGAACCATGTCTGAGGAAAGAGAGCTTCAGTCAGTGGGTGATGTTAATGACTCAGGAAAGATACCTGATTCTAATATTTCTACATTTAAATTTAAGCTTGAACACCTCCGCGTGTTGCTTAGGGAGGTTTTAGCTGCTCTGAATGACTGTGATACCATTGCAGTGCCAGAGAAATTGTGTACACTGGATAAATACTTTGCAGTGCCAGTGTGTACTGATGTTTTTCCAAATACCTAAAAGGTTTACAGAAATTATTAATAAGGAATGGGATAGACCAGGTGTGCCGTTCTCTTCACCTCCTATTTTTAGAAATTTTTTTCCAATAGACGCCACCACATGGGACTTATGGCAGACAGTCCCTAAGGTGGAGGGAGCAGTTTCTACTCTAGTAAAGCTTACTACTATCCCTGTCGAAGACAGTTGTGCTTTTTTTTTTTTTAGACCCAATGGATAAAAAATTAGAGGTTACCTTAAGAAAATATTTATTCAACAAGGTTTTATCCTACAGCCCCTTGCATGCATTGCCCCTGTCACTGCTGCTGCGGCGTACTGGTTTGAGTCTCTGGAAGAGGCTTTACAGGTAGCGACTCCATTGGATGATATACTTGGCAAACTTAGAGCACTTAAGCTAGCCAATTCTTTTATTCTGATGCCATTGTTCATTTGACTAAACTAACGGCTAAGAATTCTGGTTTTGCTATACAGGCGCGCAGAGCGCTATGGCTTAGATCATGGTCAGCTGACGTGACTTCAAAATCTAAGCTACTTAACATTCCCTTCAAGGGGCAGACCCTATTCGGGCCTGGTTGAAGGAGATTATTGCTGATATCACTGGAGGAAAAGGTCATGCCCTTCCTCAGGACAGGTCCAAATCTAGGGCCAAACAGTCTAATTTTCGTGCCTTTCAAAACTTCAAGGCAGGTGCGGCATCTACTTCCTCTAATAATAAACAAGAGGGAACTTTTGCTCAATCCAAGACGGTCTGTCTGGAGACCAAACCAGACATGGAAAAAGGTAAGCAGGTAAAAAAGCCTGCTGCTGCCTCTAAGACAGCATGAAGGAACGGCCCCCTATCCAGGAACGGATCTAGTAGGGGGCAGACTTTCACTCTTTGCCCAGGCGTGGGCAAGAGATGTTCAGGATCTTTGGGCTTTGGAAATTATATCCCAGGGATATCTTCTGGACTTCAAAGCTTCCCCCCCAAAAGGGATAATTCACCTTTCACAATTATCTGCACACCAGATAAAGAGAGAGGCATTCTTACACTGTGTACGAGTCCTCCTAGTTATGGGAGTGATCCATCCAGTTCCAAAGGAGGAACAGGGACAGGGTTTTTACTCAAATCTGTTTGTGGTTCCCAAAAAAGAGGGAACCTTCAGACCAATTTTGGATCTAAAGATCTTAAACAAATTCCTCAAAGTTCCGTTGTTCAAGATGGAAACTATTCATACCATCCTACCACTGATCCAGGAGGGTCAATATATGACTATAGTGGATCTAAAGGATGCTTATCTTCACATTCCGATACACAAAGATCATCATCGGTTTCTCAGGTTTGCCTTTTAAGACAGGCATTACCAGTTGTAGCTCTTCCCTTGGGATTAGCTACAGCCCCAAGAATCTTTACAAAGGTTCTAGGGTCACTTATGGCGGTCCTAAGGCCACGGGGCATAGCAGTAGCCCCTTATTTAGACGACATCCTGATACAGGCGTCAAACTTCCAAATTGCCAAGTCTCATACGGACGTAATACTGGCATTTCTGTGGTCGCATGGGTGGAAAGTGAACAAGGAAAAGAGTTCTCTATCCCCACTCACAAGAGTTTCCTTTCTAGGGACCCTGATAGATTCTGTAGAAATGAAAATTCACCTGACGGAGTCCAGGTTATCAAAGCTTCTAAATTCCTGCCGGGTTCTTCATTCCATTCCGTGCCCTTCGGTGGTTCAGTGTATGGAAGTAATCGGCTTAATGGTAGCGGTAATGGACATAGTGCCGTTTGCACGCTTACATCTCAGACCGCTGCAACTATGCATGCTCAGTCAGTGGAGCGGGGATGACACAGATTTGTCCCCTCAACTGAATCTGGACCAAGAGACCAGGGATTCTCTTCTCTGGTGGCTATCACTATCTCGGGTCCATCTGTCCAAAGGTATGACCTTTTGCAGGCCAGATTGGACAATTGTTACGACAGATGCCAGCCTTCTAGGTTGGGGTGCAGTCTGGAACTCCCTGAAGGCTCAGGGATCGTGGACTCAGGAGGAGTCTCTCCTTCCATTAAATATTCTGGAACTAAGAGCGATATTCAAGGCTCTTCAGGCTTGGCCTCAGTTAGCAACTCTGAGGTACATCAGATTTCAGTCGGACAACATCACGACTGTAGCTTACATCAACCATCAAGGGGGAACGAGAAGTTCCCTAGAGATGTTAGAAGTTTCAAAAATAATTCGCTGGGCAGAGATTCACTCTTGCCACCTATCAGCTATCCATATCCCAGGTGTAGAGCACTGGGAGGCGGATTTTCTAAGTCAGACTTTTCATCCGGGAGAGTGGGAACTCCATCCGGAGGCATTTGCACAACTGATTCATCGTTGGGGCAAACCAGAACTGGATCTCATGGCGTCTCGCCAGAACTCCAAGCTTCCGTGTTACAGATCCAGGTCCAGGGATCCTGTAACATACTCTGTTCCTTTAACAGCTGTTCCTCCTAGCCTCCTTTTCACTCACCTTCCCCCTCATAAGGCACACCCACATAACCTTCATTGCTTGGTATTGAAGGTAATACTGCTCTGTCAAGCCTCTCTGAATCTAAGCAGAATCTTGTTTAAGCATATCCAGTATCTTCACGAAGACGCTGCTTCGCTCTCACTTCCAGCTGATTGGCAGTGACGTCACCTCAGATACACGCTAGATACACGCTACCTGCCACAGATCTATCAGCTGCTTTGTCAAGGTACCATCCAAACTTGCCTTATTAATCTTACCTGTCATGAACACTTGCACTCATATCCTTTGCCAATGCTTGGTAAGGTTTATAATTCAAAATTCAGACAATCTTATAATTTTTCATTTTTTATGCGCAATGTATTTTTTCTCTTGCTAGCAATCTTGAGAGTCATATTCATTCTTACTGTTCTAATATGTTCATGTGTGGACAACATTAGCAACAAGACAATGTTAATGTGTTTGCATAGAACTATAATATATTTTCCCAACATTCAAGCAGTATAGAGTTAAGTCTGCCTCTAGACTGCTAGAAATTGGAAACACACCTATTTTTAATTGCTAGCAACCTAGTTGCTAATCAATGAGCAGAAAAGTAACATCTTTATTTTTGTGGAATTATTACAGATACAGAATACCAAGCCTGAAAAAATTTAAGGGGTATAATGGATCCTGTGGAACTCTCTAATTATGTTGCCACACTTGTAAAAAAGGTGGATCAGCTGAATCTGGGCTTAAGAGAACTACAGGTGGAAAACCAAACTTTAAGGAACATAATTAAAGAAGGGATTAGTTCCAATCCACCTCACAGTGACTCACACCCAGAACCACCTGTATGCCCCCCAGATAAGTTTAGCGGTGATAGGAAACATTTTAGGCAGTTTATTAATGCTTGTACTTTATCACCCTAAAACCAAAAACCTTCCCCCCACAGATAAAATTAAAGTTTTAACTATAATATCCTATTTGAGGGGAGAACCCAGAGCATGGGCAGATTCACTATATGAACAAAACAATCCTATATTAAATTCATTAGATAACTTCATCACTGCCCTGTCATCTCTTATGAAGACCCCCACAGACAACACACAGCAGAAAATAAACTCAGAAATTTAAAACAAAACAAAAAACCTGTTGAGGATTACATATCTGAGTTCAAGATCTGGCAAATGGATTCAGGTTGGAATCAAGTCTCACTTAGGAGCCAATTTAGGCTAGGCTTATCAGAAGCCATTAAAGATGAATTTGCCAGACTTGACCTGCCAGATGAACTAGATGCTCTAATGCAGCTTAGTATCAAAATTGATCATAGAATAAGAGAAAGAATACAGGAGAAGTATTCCCATGACACAAATACCAGATACTCAGATATGAAAACAACATCACAGCATGGAAAAGTCACAGATGAACCCATGGATATAGCAACTATCAGGGGACCATTGACCTCCGAAGAAAAAAACAGACGTAAAGCAAATCACCTTTGCATGTACTGTGCCTCCAATGAACATGAGGTTTCCGCTTGTCCACTACTTAAAAGAACAAAGAGGGGTAAGATAAAAAACATTGAGGTTACCATATCACTATCTAACTCACAAGTAACCAACTGTTTAATTCCCATTTCTCTGCAGTGGGACCACCACCGCTGTGAAGCTGTGATCGATTCTGGGGCATACTCCTCTTATATTGATTTAGCACTTGTAAAATTAAATAAAATTCCACTGATTAAAAAAATTAAACCTGTCATGGTGCGTCTTATTGATGGACAACAATTGGTCTCCGGTCCCATCACACACCAAACAGTACCACTGTTAATGACAACACACAATCAACATCATGAATACATCACATTTGATGTGCTTCCCTCACCCATTTTCTCTATTGTCTTGGGTTTGCAATGGTTTAGGGTACATCAACCAACTATTTGTTGGGTAGAAAACAAGGTAAACTTTACATCTACCTATTGTAAAACCACCTGTTTTCCACATACTCCACTCTTAGCAGCAACAGAATCTAAGATACCCCCAGAATACTTAGATTTTGAACAGGTTTTTAGTAAAAAGGAGGCAGAAAGCCTACCTCCGCACAGACCTTACGATTGTCCGATAGATTTAATACCCGTGTCTGATATTCCTTACGGCCACATATTCCCACTATCAGAAGCTGAACTAGTAGATCTTAAAAAATACATTAATGAGAACCTTCAAAAAGGGTTTATAAGACCCTCCACCTCACCTGCAGGAGCAGGGATATTTTTTGTAAGAAACAAGGATCAAACCCTACGCCCCATCGTGGATTACAGGGAGTTGAACAAGAGAACCATAAAAAATAGGTATCCCCTCCCCCTCATCCCAGAGCTTATTGAAAGGTTAAAAGGCGCTACCATCTTTACTAAACTGGACTTGAGGGGAGCATACAATCTCATACGCATAAGACCTGGTGATGAATGGCTCACCGTGTTCAGAACCCGCTATGGATTGTATGAATATACGGTCATGCCGTTTGGGCTATGTAATGCCCCCGCAACCTTTCAAAGGTTCATAAACCACATATTCAGAGATTTACTAGACACTTCAATGGTTATTTATTTGGATGATATTCTTATTTATTCATCTAATATTCAAGAACACATAAAACAAGTCAGAGCCGTCCTCTCCAGGCTACAGGCTCACCACTTATATGTCAAACTGGAAAAATGTATTTTCCACACACAAGATATCACATTTTTGGGATATCACATAACTCCTAATGGCGTGTCCATGGAAACTGACAAAGTCTTATCCATATTGAATTGGCCCATACCTAAAACAAAAAGAGATGTACAGAAATTCCTTGGTTTTTCAAATTTTTATCGAACATTTTTAAAGAATTTCGCTAATATTGCTAAACCCCTCACAGAATTAACAAAAAGCAAAAAACCATTTCTCTGGACTAATGAGACTAATCTAGCCTTCCAATTTCTTAAGAAATGTTTTACAACAGCTCCTATACTCATTTATCCAAACCCAGAACTTCCATTTGTATTGGAGGTGGATGCCTCTCATTATGCAATAGGTGCAATCCTCTCCCAGCGACCAACACCACAAGAACCATTACACCCTATTGCTTACTACTCTCGTGTTCTAACTGTCTCCGAACTTAACTATCATATAGGAGAAAAAGAGTTATTGGCAATGAAATCTGCTCTAGAACACTGGAGACACCTTCTAGAAAGTACTGAAGTTCCAATACAGATTTATACCGACCACAGGAACCTCCAGTACTTGAAGACCAACCGCACTTTAACTGCCAGACAAGTTAGATGGAGTCTATTTTTCTCGAGATTCCACTATAACATAATCTACAGGCCAGCCTCTAAGAATATCAAAGCTGATATCCTTTCCAGACTCCCAGAAAAACCAAATATTTCAAACCAATATGGAACTATAATCCCAGAAAACTGTTTCCAAGAAAACCTAGGCTTGGCCTTTAACGATGACTCTCGTGTCAAGACGGAACAACTAAAGTATTCATCAGTTCCAAAGACATTGCTAACCAAAGGAACTGATGGACTCTTCTACAAATTCGAAAAACTCTATATACCACCTTCCCTCAGGTTGGAAATTCTTAAAAGTATGCATGACTCACAATTAACAGGACACCCTGGAGTTCAAAGGACCATAGAACTCACTAAAAGGTCCTACTGGTGGCCAAACATGATTTCTGAAATTAGAAATTATGTACAGACATGTGAGATTTGTACAACTTGTAAACATGAAAAAAGTAAACCAGTTGGTTACCTACTATCCCTTCCAATTCCTGAAAAGCCTTGGACACATATAGTGGCTGACTTTATTGTTGAACTGCCAAAATCCAACAATAACAACACCATATTGGTTGTTGTAGACCTTTTCTCTAAAATGTCTCATTTTATTCCGTTCCACAAATTGCCCACCTCCATGGAGACTGCAACCCTTTTGATCAACAATGTAATAAAATTACATGGACTCCCTCTTTCCATGACCACTGACAGAGGTAGCCAATTTACTTCCCGGTTATGGAGAGATCTTTGTAACTCCCTAGGCATTGAAAGGCGTTTGAGCACGGCTTACCATCCTCAAACGAATGGGCAATCTGAGAGGACTAACCAGTGGCTAGAAGAATACCTCAGATGTTTCACAACTCAAAATCAAGACAACTGGGCATCTCTACTAACCTTCGCAGAATTTGCACATAATAATGCTTATCATTCTTCAATTAAAACCACTCCATTCTTCGCAAATTATGGATACCATCAGGTTTTTCACGTCAATCCTCAACAAGAAAGTCTTTGTCCAGTGGTGAACGATACAACCAACAGTATTGCAGAAACTTTTTCCATATTAGCAGGGAATATTAAACATGCCCAAGACAGACAAAAAACTTATTACGACCTCAGAAGGAGACCAGCTCCTAATTATATGATTGGTGACCTAGTCTGGTTATCCACTAGAAACCTTCGCCTCTCAACGCCCTCTAGGAAGTTAAACAAGTTCTATATTGGACTTTTCTGATCAAGGCTGTTATTAATTCCAATGCTGTTACCCTGGATCTACCGGACTCTTATAAGATTCATCCCACCTTTCATGTCAACTTGTTGAAACCATATAAAGAACTGAGGGAACGTTCAAACTCACTTCCCATTCAACTCCCTGTCTCTCCTGATAATGAGTTTGAAGTGGAAAGTATCCTGGACTCTAGGAAAGTTTCAGGTCGTTTACAGTACCTGGTGCACTGGAAGGGCTACCCTTCGGAAGAAGACTCTTGGGAACCCTCTGTTAATTTGTCAGCTCCTCGACTGGTTTCCCTCTTTCATCGGAGGAATCCACTTCGTCCTCATCCTTGAACCCCGGTGTGGTTCATTTTGAGGGGGCCCTCTGTAACATACTCTGTTCCTTTAACAGCCGTTCCTCCTAGCTTCCTTTTCACTCACCTTCCCCCTTATAAGGCACACCCACATAACCTTCATTGCTTGGTATTGAAGGTAATACTGCTCTGTCAAGCCTCTCTGAATCTAAGCAGAATCTTGTTTAAGCATATCCAGTATCTTCACGAAGACGCTGCTCCGCTCTCACTTCCAGCTGATCGGTGGTGACGTCACCTCAGCTGCTGCCTGACACTTCTGTGTACGCCAGATACACGCTACCTGCCACAGATCTATCAGCTGCTTTGTCAAGGTACCATCCAAACTTGCCTTATTAATCTTACCTGTCATGAACACTTGCACTCACATCCTTTGCCAACGCTTGGTAAGGTTTATAATTCAAAATTCAGACAATCTTATAATTTTTCATTTTTTATGCGCAATGTATTTTTTCTCTTGCTAGCAATCTTGAGAGTCATATTTATTCTTACTGTTCTAATATGTTCATGTGTGGACAACATTAGCAACAAGACAATGTTAATGTGTTTGCATAGAACTATAATATATTTTCCCAACATTCAAGCAGTATAGAGTTAAGTCTGCCTCTAGACTGCTAGAAATTGGAAACACACCTATTTTTAATTGCTAGCAACCTAGTTGCTAATCAATGAGCAGAAAAGTAAAATCTTTATTTTTGTGGAATTATTACAGATCCCAAGGAGACACTGATAGATGCTCTAGCAGCGCCCTGGTCTTTCAACCTGGCTTATGTGTTTCACACCGTTTCCTCTGCTCCCTCGACTGATTGCCAAGATCAAGCAGGAGAGAGCATCTGTGATTCTGATAGCACCTGCGTGGCCACGCAGGACCTGGTATGCAGATCTAGTGGACATGTCATCCTTTCCACCATGGTCTCTGCCTCTGAAACAGGACCTTCTACTTCAGGTTCCATTCAACCATCCAAATCTAATTTCTCTGAGGCTGACTGCCTGGAGATTGAACGCTTGATTTTATCAAAGCGTGGCTTCTCCGAGTCAGTTATTGATACCTTAAGACAGGCACGAAAGCCTGTCACCAGGAAAATTTACCATAAGGTATGGCGTAGATATCTTTATTGGTGTGAATCCAAGGGTTACTCATGGAGTAAGGTGAGGATTGCTAGGATATTATCTTTTCTCCAAGAAGGTTTGGAAAAAGGATTGTCAGCTAGTTAAGCATCTGGCAGATGTTCCAGACATTCAGGCATTTTGTCAGGCTTGAGTTAGAATCAAGCCTGTGTTTAAACCTGTTGCTCCACCATGGAGCTTAAACTTGGTTCTTAAGGTTCTTCAAGGAGTTCCGTTTGAACCTCTTCATTCCATAGATATCAAGCTTTTATCTTGGAAAGTTCTTTTTTTGGTAGCTATTTCCTCGGCTCGTAGAGTCTCTGAGCTATCTGCCTTACAATGTGATTCTCCTTATCTGATTTTTCATACGGATAAGGTAGTCCTGCGTACCAAACCTGGGTTCTTACCTAAGGTGGTATCTAACAAGAATATCAATCAAGAGATTGTTGTTCCATCCTTGTGTTACACAATTTGGACGTGGTCCGTGCTTTAAAGTTTTATTTACAAGCTACTAAAGATTTTCGTTAAACATCTGCTTTGTTTGTTGTCTACTCTGGACAGAGGAGAGGTCAAAAGGCTTTGGCAACCTCTTTTTCTTTTTGACTAAGAAGCTTAATCCGCTTAGCCTATGAGACTGCTGGACAGCAGCCTCCTGAAAGGATTACAGCTCATTCCACTAGAGCTGTGGCTTCCACTTGGGCCGTTAAAAATGAGGCTTCTTTAGATCAGATTTGCAAGGCGACGACTTGGTCTTCGCTTCATATTTTTTCAAAATTTTACAAATTTGATACTTTTGCTTCTTCGGAGGCTATATTTGGAAGAAAGGTTTTACGGGCAGTGGTTCCTTCCATTTAAGTTCCTGCCTTGTCCCTCCCTTCATCCGTGTACTTTAGCTTTGGTATTGGTTTCCCACAAGTAATGGATGATCCGTGGACTGGATACACCTTACAAGAGAAAACACAATTTATGCTTACCTGATAAATTTATTTCTCTTGTGGTGTATCCAGTCCACGGCCCGCCCTGTCATTTTAATGCAGGTAATTTTTAAATTTAAACTACAGTAACCACTGCACCCTATGGTTCCTCCTTTCTCGGCTTGTTTTCGATCGAATGACTGGCTATGACAGTTAGGGGAGGAGCTATATTACAGCTCTGCTGTGGGTGTCCTCTTGCAACTTCCTGTTGGGAATGAGAATATCCCACAAGTAATGGATGATCCATGGACTGGATAAATCACAAGAGAAATAAATTTATCAGGTAAGCATAAATTGTGTTTTAATTATCTATTATCAATCTTGGTATCCTTTGTTGAATATGTAGCAATGCACTACTTGGAGGGAGCTAGCTTAGCACATTATTAAGTCAATGGCAAGAGGCATATATGTGCAGCCACCAATCATTCACTAGCTCCCTTCCTGCTTCTGAAGGTATGCTTTTCAACAAAGAATACCAAGAAAAAGAAGCAAATGAGATAATATAAGTATGTTGGAAAGTTGTTTAAAAGTGCATGCTCTATCTGAATCATGAATTTATAACAATTGTGTTTCATGTCCCTTTTAGTATAGACACTTTCAGTATAAATTACTAGGTCATGTTACTGTACCTTCAAGTAAACGTTTACATTTTTCCAAAAATGCAGTGCACAAGACATAGATGTATAAATAAAAGAATACATTTAAAGGGATAGAAAAGTCAAAATTAAACTTGGAAGAATCAGATAGAGCATGCCATTTTAAGACAATTTTAAAATTGCTTTTATTTTCAAATGTGCTTTTTTCTCTTGGTATCTATTGTTGAAAATGAATACACCCATATCCTACACTAGTGGGAGCTAGCTGCTGATTGGTGCCTGCACACATTTGTCTCTTGTGATTGGCTAACTAGATGTGTTCAGCTAGCTGCCAGTAGTGCAATGTAGTTACTTCAGCAAAGGATAACAAGAGAATTAAGCATATTTGATCATAAAAGTACATTTGAAAGTTGTTTAATATTGTATGTTCTAACTGAATCATGAATTACATTTTTGGGGGTTTCCTGTCCCTTTAAGAATTACATAGAATGACAACATTAAAGCTAATATAACTGATTACAGCTTCAGATAAAGAAAAGTGTCTAAAATTTGCACGGTAGCTCAAAATGAAAATTTTAGTTCGAAACAAACATTTCAAACAAAATTAGTTTTAAACTAATACAACCATGAACTTAAATGATCTGAAATGAAAATTTTAATTTTACCGAAAAGAACATTTTGGAAGAAATTAAAATTTTCCCATGCACATCTCTACACAATAATATTATACTTTAATGAATCTAGAACTGTTTGCCTGTCTTGTAGTTTAGAAGAAAAAATAAGAATACTAATACTAAAATACTAATAAGAGATACTGTATTTTGGCACCAATCATTTATCCCAATAATATTGGTTAAACTATTTCTAAAAATAAAATAAAAAAATAGAGGGCTATGTTTTATAATGCAGTAGATTTCTTGAGATGATGTCATGAAATATTCAAATTTAATCACAGTAAAAATCCTAATAAAAAAAACTCTTTGCTTTATTATCATTTATTTATAAAGTATCAATGTATTCAGCAGCACTGAACAATGAAATTATATCCACTAAACTGCAGACAAAGAAAAGCAAGTGAAGCAAAAGGGGATGAAAATGTACAGCTGTGCTGAAAACAATTCTGCATATTTTCATATACATTCAGTGTTGGAATTAGGGACAGATGAATTCAACATCACATTGAGAGTGATAATTAAGACTGAAACCATTTCAGCTGAATTATTTTTAAACTAAAATGTGGCACCCATATAAATATTATTTGCTTCTTTATTCCCAAAACACGTATTGTCATTTTAAATTATTTTGGTTTCGGTTTTATTTTTTATGGGGCACGTAGGTTAGTGTTAGGTATATATATATATATATATATATACCAATCCAAGGACAGAAGTTGCGCTCAATCTTGAAATTTTCTTGAAGAAAAAAGGCACTCCAGGCACGTAGTAAAAAGTAAAAACAACTTTTATTCCAAAATAATAAAAAGAAGGACAAAGTAGTGTAGTCCAGCAAAAAGCCAGCAGTGACTCCAACAATCAGGTTGATGAGCTGATCCTCACGCAGACATGTTTCGTGCGTTTGCGCACTTGATCACTGCTTACCTGAGGATCAGCTCACTCACCTATTTATGACTAAGTTGATTACCAGAAATTTGCATATTTAAAACCTGATTGTGTACCTATATCCACAAGTCGGGCTACTTTAATTATAATACCGGTAGCTAGGAAAAAAACATAAAAAGAGTGTACAAAGGGATAATATTGGAAATACATGACATGAGATAATCAGACCATTAATTTGAAAAATTGCTATATATAATGTGAGCTAAATTTCCTGAAATTGCCAAACTGATAAACTATTAGGATACCAACTGTTACAATTGTATATATTTAAACACATTTTTTTCAAGTAGATCTAGACTTAGTATATATGTTAGTTATGTAACAAAAAAGGAAAATCACACTGCCAAAGAAAAATAAAGGTGTCATGCCATTACTGTAACATATAAGTTATTTAATAAGACTTTAGATAGACATATATTAGATAAATACATCTAGGTCACGTCTAATGTTTAATCCTTCTGGTTCACTAGTCTGTAATTTAAACATCCAATAAATTTCCTTTTTATTGAGTAGTGACTCTCTATTTCCACCTCTTCTCCACTTGGTAATATGGTCAATACCCTGTATTCTTAATGATGATACATCTGAGTTGTGAATTAGTTTAAAGTGTCTTGATATGGGGGTATCACTATCTTCATCCTCAACTGACCTAAGATGTTGCAGGAATCTGTCTTTGAGGGATCTCTTGGTTTTTCCTGTATATTGGATATTACAAATATCACATGTGAGAAGATAGACTACATGTGTAGTTGCACAATTAATAAAATATCTGATATCATACTCTGTGTTGGTTGTGCTAGAAACAAATTTATCGCCCTCATGTATAAAGTTACAAGTTTTGCAGATGTGTCGTCTGCATTTAAAACATCCCTGTCTTTGTTTAAGCCAGCATCTGTTTATCTTGGGTTTGATATCAGAGGGGGATAAATGATTAGAAAGAGTTTTAGCTCTTTTGGGAATGAAGTCACATCCAGACTTTAAAATCTCTCTGATGGTAGGGTCTGAATACAGAATAGGAAGAGAATCTTTAATGATTGTACATATTTTGTTATATTCTACACTAAAGGTAGTTATAAATTTAATCTTATTATTTTCATTCTTTTTAGTCTTTGACTTGTTGTGTTTATATTGAAGCAACTCAGTTCTTGGGATTTGATCGACGCTTGCTTTAGCTTTCAATAATAAGCCCTCATGATAACCTCGCTGTTTGAATCTTTGAGTGGCTTCACTGGCCTGCTTGTGATATATCTGTTTTTCATCTTAGAATGTGACATAACTGAGGCAGATAGCTTTTGTAATTACCTCAACTGTAATCAATTAGGTATAGAATTCACAGGCACTCACAGCAATGAAAGTGTGAACTTTTTGGATCTCACTGTTCAAGGCGGTGAGACTGGATCTACTATCCAGACTAAAATGTACAGAAAGGAAACTGCAGGCAACACACTTTTAAAATTTGAATCATGTCATCCCCGGCATGTGTTAAGAGGCATACCCAAAGGGGAATATATTCGCATTAAAAGGAACTGCACCAGTGAAACAGAATATCACAAGCAGGCCAGTGAAGCCACTCAAAGATTCAAACAGCGAGGTTATCATGAGGGCTTATTATTAAAAGCTAAAGCAAGCGTCGATCAAATCCCAAGAACTGAGTTGCTTCAATATAAACACAACAAGTCAAAGACTAAAAAGAATGAAAATAATAAGATTAAATTTATAACTACCTTTAGTGTAGAATATAACAAAATATGTACAATCATTAAAGATTCTCTTCCTATTCTGTATTCAGACCCTACCATCAGAGAGATTTTAAAGTCTGGATGTGACTTCATTCCCAAAAGAGCTAAAACTCTTTCTAATCATTTATCCCCCTCTGATATCAAACCCAAGATAAACAGATGCTGGCTTAAACAAAGACAGGGATGTTTTAAATGCAGACGACACATCTGCAAAACTTGTAACTTTATACATGAGGGCGATAAATTTGTTTCTAGCACAACTAACACAGAGTATGATATCAGATATTTTATTAATTGTGCAACTACACATGTAGTCTATCTTCTCACATGTGATATTTGTAATATCCAATATACAGGAAAAACCAAGAGATCCCTCAAAGACAGATTCCTGCAACATCTTAGGTCAGTTGAGAATGAAGATAGTGATACCCCCATATCAAGACACTTTAAACTAATTCACAACTCAGATGTATCATCATTAAGAATACAGGGTATTGACCATATTACCAAGTGGAGAAGAGGTGGAAATAGAGAGTCACTACTCAATAAAAAGGAAATTTATTGGATGTTTAAATTACAGACTAGTGAACCAGAAGGATTAAACATTAGACGTGACCTAGATGTATTTATCTAATATATGTCTATCTAAAGTCTTATTAAATAACTTATATGTTACAGTAATGGCATGACACCTTTATTTTTCTTTGGCAGTGTGATTTTCCTTTTTTGTTACATAACTAACATATATACTAAGTCTAGATCTACTTGAAAAAAATGTGTTTAAATATATACAATTGTAACAGTTGGTATCCTAATAGTTTATCAGTTTGGCAATTTCAGGAAATTTAGCTCACATTATATATAGCAATTTTTCAAATTAATGGTCTGATTATCTCATGTCATGTATTTCCAATATTATCCCTTTGTACACTCTTTTTATGTTTTTTCCTAGCTACCGGTATTATAATTAAAGTAGCCCGACTTGTGGATATAGGTACACAATCAGGTTTTAAATATGCAAATTTCTGGTAATCAACTTAGTCATAAATAGGTGAGTGAGCTGATCCTCAGGTAAGCAGTGATCAAGTGCGCAAACGCACGAAACATGTCTGCGTGAGGATCAGCTCATCAACCTGATTGTTGGAGTCACTGCTGGCTCTTTGCTGGACTACACTACTTTGTCCTTCTTTTTATTATTTTGGAATAAAAGTTGTTTTTACTTTTTACTACGTGCCTGGAGTGCCTTTTTTCTTCAAGAAAATTTCAAGATTGAGCGCAACTTCTCTCCTTGGATTGGTGTATTCGGCTTTGCCTGTGGCGTGTGTGGCAGACACGCCTGAAGTTTGCAGCCAAGCGCTTGGATTCGTTTAGGGGGTGTGTCCCCCGCCCACTCTCCTGTGTGCCGGGTTATCCTTTCTCAACGAACGCTCAGGAGGAGCGCACCTAACAGTGATTATCCTGGAACTGTATATATATATATATATATATATATATATATATATATATATATATATATTTATGCTGTCTTTTTTATATCCTGTAATGGACTTTTTTTCTGTAACTTTTTTTTTTTAGCAACATAGGTGGTTTAGTTTAGAGGGGGGTTAGGTTTTAGGTAGAGTAGGGTTAGTTGGAGGTTGTGGCAGTTTTGGAGTTAATAGTGTAGTGTACTTTCGGTGGGCTAGTGGCAGTTTAGGGGTTTATAGTGTAGGGTACTTGTGGTTGGCTAGTGGCAGTTTATTGGTTAATAGTTTAGGGTACTTGTGGTGGGCTAGTGCTGGTATAATGGTTAACAGGATAGATACTTGCGGTGGGTATGTGGTGATTGAGGGGTTAACAGGATAGATACTTGTGGTGGGTATGTGGCAGTTGAGGAGTTAACAGGATAGATACTTGTGGTGTGGTATGTGGCGGTGAGGGGTTATTAGAGTAGATGGGTACTTGCAGTGGGCTAGTGACAGTTGAGGAGTTAATAGAGTAGATGGGTGCTTGTGGTGGGCTGGTGGAGCGGTTGAGAGGTTTATAGAGTAGATGGGTACTTGTGGTGGGTATGTGGCGGTTTAGCTATTAGTGTAGAGTTAGTTTGTAATAGTGGGGTACTTTGGTTGAGGGGTACTTACGATTAGTTGTTAGGCATGGCAGTTATATTCCAACATTGTTTACTATACATCACCAATATGGATGGCGATGCTGGGTGTTATCTATCACCAGCATTGCCGACCAGTGGCATGTACAGTAAATGCCTCTTGGCGATGCCATCTGTTAGCATCTATGTCGGGAGCTTGGAATATTTCGACCGGCTTGCTTGACGTAGCCACAGATTACTTGGAATATCTTGCTGCCTCGTAGCACTTTTGATCATCTGGGCCAAAAGAAGACATACATGTGGAGAGCTAATTTATTGCTCTCCTGTAAATTAGAAAATTCACCCGTTTACAGGTGCATGATAAATGACCAGCCATCACAAGTGACTGGTTATTGCTACCACAAGCTTGCAGTAGCAATTAGAGCTCTGAATATTAACCAGAGATAAGATCTCTAGTTAATTTTCCAAAAGTGCCCCAATTGGCACAAAAATAAAGAATATTTTAGGTTTTTATTTAAAAAAAAAATGTAGCATTTTTGCAATAAAAGACAACTGCACAAAGCAGTTTTTCAGGGTTAAAGCTGGCAGGTGTGGGGTGTTAGAAAGAGAATGGTGCCTTTACATTGCAGTCTATGGGGAACTGTGTGTTTCCTGTAAATATATATATATATATACTGTACATATATACCCATGGACAGCGCTGTGGAATCTGTTGGTGCTTTATAAATTAATAATAATAATAATAATAATAATAATAATAATAATATATATTTAATTGTAAGTATGTGTATATACACATATAAACACACAAATATATATATACTTTGTATATCTATATATATATGTTAATGTATAGTTAAAGTGCAGAAATCAGTTAATGTGCACATTACCTAGCTAATCTGCAGATTAACTAGGGTGATCAGTTATAGTGCAGAAAAATTGTTTAATTTCTCAAATTACCTAGGCAATCTGCACATTACCTACTAGGCACTAGTTAAAGTGCAAAAAATGCACTTTAGCGGTAACATATATATATATAAACTAAAGGGAGTCCCATGGTTTATCCTATGATAATCAGTTAATATCACTTTTTTTAGAGAGCCTGGGGCACTTTCTTCTGAAAATGGAGGTAAAAACAAAATCTTAAAGGGCAGTGCGGCGCACTTTATGCATCATTCATTGCCCAGACATACTTCAACTTCTTAACAAGTTTATAGTAGTTTTCCCAAGGGTATAACAACTGCTCTCATTCTGTTTTTGCATTTATTAGCATCTTGGCCTCTACACTTCTAAGCATTGTATATTTCCCATTCTGCATTCTGAATTGTTACAGAATCGACTTCCCTGCAACCCATTGTGGAATTATGCAATGAGCACAAATAAAGGTAAGAACATCGTACTGAGAATGTGAAATATCTGCCATTCTAGCTGTAATGTATCTGTGATAATACAGTTGAAAAACAAATAATACACTTTCAAGCACTTTAGCTTTTTAGAAAAGTTTGTTTCTCTCATGTAAACTGTTTATTGAAAAAGAAGCTGAAGAATGTTCCGATTTCGGCCGAGGGCAGATACGCTCCAGAGTGCTCTGTTCTAATTAGAGCCTCTGGTGCCGCAACTGCCTCTGGGAACCTTACCATGGGTCTCAGACCGCACGTCTTGAAATTCTCTGTCTGGGAAATTATCTATCTATCGAATCTATAATAAATAGATAGATTCGATAGATAATTTCCCAGACAGAGAATCCGGAAGCCGTTAATGTGCACATTACCTAGGTGATTAGAACAGAGCACTCTGGAGCGTATCTGCCCTCGGCCGAAATTGGAACATTCTTCGGCTTATTTTGCAATAAACAGTCTACATGAGAGAAACAAACTTTTCCAACTTTAACTACATGAAAGCAGTTAATGTGCACAGTACCTAGGTAAAGTGCAGATTCTGCACTTTAACTGAGCAAATCAGTTAATCTTCAGATTAGCTAGGTAATGTGCACATTAACTGTTTCTGCACTTTAACTGTAACATATATATATATATATGCATATACATATACTGTATATGCTGCCCAACACTGCGCGACTAACCTCCTTTGCTGCATAAGGTTATCATGCCGTGTCTCACGGCATGCGAACAAGGCTCCCATTAGAGCCTATAGAATCGTGCTCTATTGCATGTGCTGGTATTAGGAGTGGAGCACAAATATCGCAATTTTGCGCTCCATTTGTAATCTGGCCCATAATTGGTGCACTTGGTGGTTATAAAAAGCTTTGTATTTGTGAGTTATATTAAATTTGCTGCTGGAGAATAATGGAAGCCAGTGTGTGCACTGACATTCAAGAACAACTGAAGAGAAACTGTGGATGAGGAGGCTAAGCCGGACAGCAACATTTTGAGCACATTGGAGAGAAGCTGTTGAGTCATAAACCTCTTAGGAGGGTGTAATCCTTTTCAAATACATTGAATCACAGTTTCTGTGAATAACTGGTGTCAGGAGGGTTTATGGGGTCTGCAGTTAGCCATGTCTGATGTGCTATTTCTAGCAAGCACACAAGGAGGAACACAGTGTCCTGAACCTGTTTACATTTGAAGTGACATATATTTAGCTTATAACTTGAGCTGCTGTACTGAAGGTCATGGAACCTGCAAATAAAAAGGGCATACGTCTTGTCTGGTATTCAGTATGTTGTTTTGTTACTATTACTGTTTAATCACATGTTCTGTGGATACAAAATAAAGGTTATAATCACAATATGACCCTTTTAATGGCTTTGAAGCTTCACGTGCCATCCTTTAAAAGATATTGATTGCCTATCTTTGACCCTAGCTAAGCAGCTGGAGGCCAAGAATTGTTGAACATTGTGTTTTGTGTACAGCTACCTGAGTATTCTGCAATACATTTTGATGTCATAAAAATAAACGATGATCCTGAATAGCAATGCCAGACGCCCATCCCCTAAGCTGCGTAAAAAATAGTTGACTAATGATAAACTAAAAATGGTAGATATGCATCAACATATCCTATAGAAACTGCATGCAAGTGTGTATATATATATATATATATATATATATATATATATAACAACAATTAAAATTATGGGGAGGCGAAAAGTGAGTTTAAAATCCTCCACTTAATACAAAATATAGAGAAAATAACTCATTGTGTAAACCATTTACAAATCTAAACAAGTCAGAAGACTTGCATTAAACCCAGACACTCTCCGACTACACTGTTTCCAATGCAGCAAAGGAATCTGGGTAAGATATGCAAATGAGGTTCACAATGACTCACCTTTTTACTTCTAGCCTGCTTTTTAAGACAGACTTCCCTTTATGCCATAGCACTGCTGCATTACACAGCTTTAATGCTTAGCTAGGGTTAGTACAGTGATTTAGACCAATCCCAGGACAGCTGTTTCGTGGTTATTGCCACTCATCAGCTGGGAGTAGGTTAAATCACTGCTTGGAAAAGTTCATTTCTGGGGGAAATTCAACAACAATTAAGTGTCTGGGTTTAATGCAAGTCTTCTGACTTGTTTAGATTTGTAAATGGTTTACACAATGAGTTATTTTCTCTATATTTTGTATTAAGTGGAGGATTTTAAACTCACTTTTAGCCTCCCCATAATTTTAATTGTTGTTGAATTTCCCCCAGAAATGAACTTTTCCAAGCAGTGATTTAACCTACTCCCAGCTGATGAGTGGCAATAACCACGAAACAGCTGTCCTGGGATTGGTCTAAATCACTGTACTAACCCTAGCTAAGCATTAAAGCTGTGTAATGCAGCAGTGCTATGGCATAAAGGGAAGTCTGTCTTAAAAAGCAGGCTAGAAGTAAAAAGGTGAGTCATTGTGAACCTCATTTGCATATCTTACCCAGATTCCTTTGCTGCATTGGAAACAGTGTAGTCGGAGAGTGTCTGGGTTTAATGCAAGTCTTCTAACTTGTTTAGATTTGTAAATGGTTTACACAATGAGTTATTTTCTATATATATATATATATATATATATATATATATATATATATATATATATATATATACACACACACATACAGTATATACAGTATATATATATATATATATACACACACACATACAGTATATACAGTATATATATATATATATATATATATGGTGCTATTGGAGAATAAGAAACTGCAATGTTTCTGTTTAAAATAGAATGTTTATTTAACTCCAAGATCATTTACATTCCCCAGGAGCCAGATTTGGAGCTTTTTGTGTATATGCATAAAATGCTGAAATTAGAAAGAAGGATGCATCTTATTACAACATTTTACATTTCCGTTCCCGGGGTGAAATAGAACAACCTCTATATTTTCTTTCACTTGCATTTAACTTAAAAGTACAATTAAAAAGTATGTTTTGTCTAGAGTGGATTCCATTGCTCTGTCCCTAAATTACTGCTTGCTGTACAATAGAGAAGGGCATAGGATTCCATTGTTATTGCATTAAAGTGCCTGCCATAGAAATTGCTGGTGATATAACTAAAGAGCTGTCCCTGTTTTCAAACATCTTTGTGAACTCCATTTTATATATATATATATATATATATATATATATATATATATATATATATATATATATATATATATATATATATATATATATATATATATATATATGTGTGTGTGTATATCTGCTATATATCTCATAGTTTTAACTTAGGTTTACTTTATAGTTTTGCCTATAAAAAATATAAATAAAAAATAAATATTATCATTCACCCTTAATTGTGAAGTGTCAGCCTATTTCTTAGAATACTACCAGATAATTAAAGAGAGAAATAAAAACAAGTAAAAATAAAATATAAATAAGAATAAGCTATTATAACAGCTAGTAACAAATAAAGGCCAAGATTACGAGTTTTGCGTTAGAGGCTGTGCGGTGCTAACGAGCAGTTTTCCCTCACTGCTCACTTATAGTGCTGGTTTTCAGAAACCCATCAATAAAAGACAAGAAGTGAGTGTTGAGCAAAATTTTGATCATTACCGCACTCCAATACCAGCGCTGCTTAAGTCAGCAGTGAGCTGGTTGTACGTGCTTGTGCACTATTTCCCCATAGGAATCAACGGGGAGAGCCGGCTGAAAAAAGTCTAACACCTGCAAAAAAGCAGCGTAAAACTCCTTAACGCAGCCCCATTGATTCCTATGGGGAAATAAAATCTATGTCTACACCTAACACCCTAACATGAACCCTGAGTCTGAACACCCCTAATCTTACACTTATTAACCCCTAATCTGCCGCCCCCGACATCGCCGATGCCTGCATTATATTATTAACCCCTAATCTGTCGCTAGGGACACCGCCGCCACCTACATTATATTTATTCACCCCTAATCTGCCGTCCCCAATGTCACTGCAACCTACCTACATTTATTAACCCCTAATCTGCCGCCCCCAATTTTGCCGCCACTATATTAAAGTTATTAACCCCTAAACCTAAGTCTAACCCTAACCCTAACACCCTCTAACTAATTACACCAAATCTAATAGCCATATTAAAATAAAAAAGCCCCCCCAAAATAAAAAAAAACCTAGCCTAAACTAAACTACCAATAGCCCTTAAAAGGGCCTTTTGCAGGGCATTTACCCAAAGTAATAAGCTCTTTTACCTGTAAAAAAAAATACAAACAACCCCCCAACAGTAAAACCCACCACCCACACAACCAAACCCACAAATAAAATACTATCTGAAAAGGGCATTTGGATGTGCATTGCTCTTAAAAGGGCAGTTAGCTCTTTTGCAGGCCCAAAGTCCCTAACCTAAAAATAAAACCCACCCAATACACCCTTAAAAAATCCTAACACTAACCCCCTGAAGATCGACTTACTGGGAGAAGTCTTCATTGAGTACTTCAGTCCGGCTTGGATGAAGACTTCTCCCGATAAGTCGATCTTCAGGGGGTTAGTGTTAGGTTTTTTAAGGGTATATTGGGTGGGTTTAATTTTTATGTTAGGGACTTTGGGCCTGCAAAAGAGCTAACTGCCCTTTTAAGGGCAATGCCCATTCAAATGCCCTTTTCAGGGAAATGGGGAGCTTAGGTTTTTTTAGTTAGTATTTTATTTGGGGGGTTGGTTGTGTGGGTGGTGGGTTTTACAGTTGGGGGGTTGTTTGTATTTTTTTATACAGGTAGTTTAGGCTAGGGTTTTTTTTATTTTGGGGAACTTTTTTATTTTAATAGGGCTATTAGATTAGGTGTAATTAGTTTAAATATCTGTTATTTGTTTATTATTTTCTGTAATTTAGTGGGGTTTTTTGTACTTTAGCTAATTCAATTTAATTTAGGTAATTGTATTTATTTAGTTAATTTATTTAATTATAGTGTAGTGTTAGGTGTTAGTGTAACTTAGGTTAGGTTTTATTTTACATGTTCTTTTGTATTTATTTTAGCTAGGTAGTTATTAAATAGTTAATGACTATTTAATAACTATTCTACCTAGTTAAAATAAATACAAACTTGCCTGTAAAATAAAAAATAAACCCTAAGATAGCTACAATGTAACTATTAGTTATATTGTAGCTAGCTTAGGGTTTATTTTACAGGTAGGTATTTAGTTTTAAATAGGAATAATGTAGTTATTGATAGGAATATTTATTTAGATTTATTTAAATTATATTTAAGTTAGTGGGTGTTAGGTTTAGGGTTAGACTTAGTGGTTATTAACTTTAATATAGTGGCGGCGACTTTGGGGGCGGAAGATTAGGGGTTAATAAATTTAGGTAAGTGACGGCGATGTTAGGGATGGCAGATTAGGGGTTAATAATATTTAACTAATGTTTGTGAGGCCGGAGTGCAGCAGTTTAGGGGTTAATATGTTTATTATAGTGGTGTCGACGTTGGGGGCGGCAGATTAGGGGTTAAAAAGTGTAGGTAGGTTGAAGCGACATTGGGGGAAGCCGATTAGGGGTTAATAAATATAATGTAGGTGTCGGCGATGTTGGGGGAAGCAGATTAGAGGTTCATAAATATAATGTAGGTGGAGGCGGTGTCCGGAGCGGCAGATTAGGAGTTAATAATTTTATTATAGTATTTGCGATGCGGAAGAGCCTCGGTTTACGGGTTAATAGGTAGTTTATGGGTGTTAGTGTACTTTTTAGCACTTTACTTATGAGTTTTACGTTACGGCGTTGTACCATAAAACTCATAACTACTGACTTTTAAATGCGTTAGGGATCTTGACAGGGTAGGGTGTACCGCTCACTTTTTGGCCTCCCAGGACAGACTCGTAATACCGGCGCTATGGAAGTCCCATAGAAAAAAGACTTTACAAAGTTTATGTAAGTCATTTTGCGGTAAGGCCAAAGAAGTGTGCGGTGACCCTAAACCTTCAAGACTCGTAATAGCAGAGGTAGGGAAAAAGCAGCATTAGGACCTCTTAACACTGCTTTTTTACCCTAACTCACAACTCATATCTAGATGAAATATAGGGGAACGTATATTAAAACTCAACCACAGTTACTGCAAAGTAGTGTAGGTTATGCAAATGTGTTCATGGCCAGACTTTGACTGCGGACTTGTGGAATAGAGTAATTTAATCTTGAAAAAGTGTTTGGGGAGAGAATTATATTGTTGATATTGATATAACTAAGTCTGGGCTCAAGCGTTGCTATCAAACAGTGCTCAGAATGGTGTGAGAATCTGAATGAACACACTAGCCCTACAAATAAAGCTTCCTGCTAGTTAAACAGGCAAAGACGCTTCTGTCAGTTGCATCCTTCAGGCCTTTTCTTCTTTTTATGCCCTTATTAAATGCGAATCCAGAATTAAATAGTGTTCAAGCAGATACCCTATGTGATTGGTCAATGTTAAAAAAAGTATATATTATTTTCTCAAATTTGACAAAGTAGCATCAAAGTAGCATCAAAAAGGACTGTCTTGCACTATAAATATAGCATATTTGTAACAGCCATTATCTTCAGGTTTCAGATTCATACAATTTATATAATTGATTTCTATGAGCAATGAACAAGTGCAGTCAAATGAATTAGATTTGAAACACCAATTCTCTTGATCTTTTGTTCATATCCCTATGTATTTTAAAAATAAATTACACAATAATTATAATTATTGAGCTCTATGAGATATATGTAAAGTATATGTAAATGATGCGTGCTGCATTCAATTCTTAGTAGATTTTTGTATTTATGGAGCACATTACTGACAGACAAAAAGGAGATCTAGGTAAATATATTTCTCAAAACAAATTAGTTTAACACAACTTAAAGGGACAGTATACACTCATTTTCATATAACTGCATGTAATAGACACTACTATAAACAATAAGATGCACAGATACTGATATAAAAATCCAGTATAAAATGGTTTAAAAACGTACTTAGAAGCTTTCAGTTTAACTCTGTTGAAAAGGTAGCTGGAAAGCCCACTGCAAGTGGGAAATAAGACACTCCCCCCTCCCCCTTCTTTTGCATATGAAAAGACCCTTTACACAAACAGGAGCAAGCTGGAGAAGGTAGCTGACGGTATTCACATAAAACTTTGGGGCTTGGTTAGGAGTCTGAAAATCAGAGCAATGATATTTAAAAATAAGCAAAATTATACATTTAAAAAAACCCAAAAAACTTTATGGGCTTTATAAATAGATCATCTACAAAACATTTATGCAAAGAAAAAATGAGTGTATAATGGCCCTTTAAATTGGGCATCTATTTAATATTCTTCTTGCTCCAAACATCAGCGCCCTAATACTAGATGATTTCCAGCTATTTCTAGTAGTGACTGCACAGACAAATTGCATCTGTAATAATGATTATAGAATATTAGATCCATCTGCTTGCGTTTCTCTTACAAGTGCAACTCACATCCAATAACGTAGTCATTTTGCCTTACAGATGAACATTCTCAGTGTCATGCCTTGCCTTCCTGCTTTTCTACATCTATAGCAAAAGGTTTTCAAATTACATGTAAAGAAATAATGAGTATAGCACTCTATAATTTGTCCAGCAAACATTCAATAACCGCACACGAAAAGCCATCAAGTATTTGCACCCTACAGCTCTGTTATTGTTATTACAATGTCATATCTATTCCTGCTGCATTAGTGTTGTTTATTCAGAGGAAAGAGAATCAAGCAATCTAATTCTCTATCTCTAACTGAAAAGACTAGCCACTGTCAGCTAGTGGGCTTTATGCATTATAGAGTAGCATTCTGTTTTTATAAGTAATTTCATCATCTGCATTCTAGAGGACAGCCTGTGATTTGCATGTGTATGGCTGCAATATAATCTGCTTTTGCATTTTGATTTGTATGCATCAGTATAATCAGGATGTACTTTATTCTTCACTTAATTGATATAAACAATTCAGGAAAAGCAGAAGCAGAAACAATACATTGTGCTATAATATATTGTTTATGCTCCATTCATGTAGAGAATATAGATTGATGAATGTCTGTATTTTAACATTCCAATGACAGAATTATTTTTCTCTTCAAATTTGCTTTGGCTTTTAAATGTTTCTATAGAATACATGTTTACACTTAATTATTAAATGCAACATTCAAATATTTAAATGTGAAAGCCCAAAATAATCCCCCCCCCAAAAAAAAAATAAAACTACAAATTGCCCTTAAAAGGGCCTTTAATATTGGAGTACCCTTGCATTCCTAATATTAATTAATTCTAATATTCTAATATTAGAAGGTGTACATTTTTTTCACAAAAACAACTTGATCAATTTAGGACAATGCCCCACAAAAGGCCCTTTTAATGGCTATTTGTAGTTTAGTCTTAGAATAGATTTTTTTTTTTTTTTTAAATCAAAGTTTTTTATTGAGGTTATTAGCAATACAACATTCATTGCATGATATATATTAACTCTGTAGGCATACGCCACCATGAATGACACCTTCAGCATAAAATATACAAAGAATAGCAGTCTATTTCTAGAGAGAGTTAAGTCTACATGAAAAAAAAAAAAAATATAATAATGAAACCTCTTTTTCTTTAGCTATGTTCCTCACATGCTTAAAGTGACGCTCTTGAACCTGTCAAGGCTAATGATGTAGGAAAGAGGAATGATAGTAATGAGAGTAGCTGTGAATAATAATATATAGGATATTCTCGTAGCATTTAGATATGAAAAAGGAGATGATACTTAGCAAACAAACCTATTATGTGAGTGTAAGTAACCTAACAGCACTATGTTAAACATAAGGTCCTTAAAAACTATTCTCACAATATCTCATAGGTATATGAGAAGGACTTCTGAAGAATTATGGTTAAAACAAGTAAGGGAATCCTTAAAGGGCATTAAATAATTTGGGAGATAGGGTGAACTAGCTGTCCCTGTAAATAAGTATTTATTGTTGTAGAATCAAGATCTCGAAGATAAAGGTGTGCATGAACGAAGGGGCTTCATGTCACTGCACTGGGACTCTGCAATAATAAGTTCCAAGATAGTACTCTTCTGTCCCACTACCCCGGCCACAGACAGTGGGACGTAGTTGAATAGGGATGACCCTCTATAGCCTCCATTACCTCGCTATTTTTTTAATAATTTAAAGAAAGGTCCCTTAGTGACCTTATGTAATATATATTCAAGTGATTATCCCTGGACAGTATTCTTTTTCCTAGAATCTATTTCAGGTGAAAAGATAGGTCATCTAGGTCATTTAAAGCAATTCTGATATCATATTGGGGGGCAACCATAGAGATCCTAAGTGTTTGTTGTGCTTATTCAAAGGTTTATCTGGATAGTATAAAAAGAATGTAACCTAGTACGTACACCACATGAAATTTAGTAGTAGGCTTATCTAAATGGAGCTATATAGAACAGGTTCTTAGGATCTAACATATGGCAATATAGCTACTCAACAAATTTTTAATATAAAGCTCTGATCAACCCTAAAGCTACAATAGATAGTGACCTAAGTGAATAACATTTCTGAGTACATCCTATCTAGGAGTAAATAATCCTGTAGTATACTGTAGTGACGCAGTTTTGATAATTGAAATTAGAAAGAACATAAATTATCTGTTGGCCCACAAATTGTTCAAGTGCTAGACTATAAATAAATTTCAATGTAATAGGCTTATCTAAGGATATCTAATTAGGACATGTCCTCAAAATTTAACATACTCTATAACTGTTAAATAAACTTTTAAATCCAAAATTCTGTTCGTCCTCAGACTGAGCAACAATAGATAGCGGAATAAGAATATGCCGCTTCTACATATATTCAGAAACAAAGAGTACATGTCCACTTTTCAATAAACATGCTGGCATAAAACAAACAGCAAACGTCCAAAAAATTAAACTCGACTTATTCAGGGCAGTTATTTAAAATTGTGTTAGTATTCAAGGCACAATTCAAAGAATAGAAAATAAGCATGACATAATTTGACTGCAGACCCACACGGCGTGCTAATGCCAATCCGCAAACAGGTTTTATTTTACCAAACTCGGGTCCGTGATATGTGAGTAAGTTCCACCTGGGTCCCATAATAGTTTTTTGGCAAGCCACAATATTTGAATCCTCCTTTGCCGATATACAGCCCACAGCTTGTATGCAGGTTTGTACCTGCTTTGTAGTGTCAGATTATCATGCCGTTCTGTGTTCACCGGGAGATGAGAGCCGGATGGAGTCACCCCACCAGGGCAGTTCGGCATCTTATATAGATTGAAGTATAAGTGACTATCTTCTTTCAGTAGTATACGTGCTTCAGGTTTGTCAAGTTTGGTAGAGTGTGAGACTTGAAACCTCCGTGATGAGGAGGGATCTGCGTCAGTCTTACTTTGCTCTTGTGAGGTTGTATGAGCCCATCTCAGTCTCTCTTGCTTGTCCAACTTCCCCTGGCAGGCCTGTGGTGTTGTTAAAAGATCCTTTATGCTAGTAGCAAGTGAAGCTCATCTGATCTCTGAAATGAGTAGTGCCGTATGGGTATCTACCCATTCTGTGAGCGCCACAATCAGGTCTCTGAAGTCAGTCGCCATGGCAATTAAATACAATTTGTCTAAAACTCCTTACTTGTATTAGAACAATGGTGTTCGCTATTAATGTTTAAATGCTGAGAATGACAGCAGCTTAATACTGCTTTACTCGGTTACAAAAGGAACCGAGGTGGGGATAAACATAAGTGTAATGATGTTGCAGCCTGCATCTTCCACTAGGCCGATTAGAGACCAGCTAGTGGGAATGTGAAATGAAAATATTGTCCGGCTGTGTGTCTTCTCCTTAATTGAGTTCAAGAGTTATGCAACCAGATTCCAAATTAGTGAGGAGATAAACCACATATTATTATAGTAGCTGGAGGAGCTTCTCCATTTTGCTTCTGATCATGGCCGCAGTTAGGACACGCCCCAGAATAGTTTTTTTTTATTTTTGTTTGGGGTTTTATAATAGACATTTATTTTTGGTAATTTGTTTGTTATTTTTTGTATTTTTTGTAATGGTAGGTTTTGCTCTTTTTAATAATAATGGTAGGATTTTTTTAAGGTAAGATTAGATACATTTTTCTCTTGTAAGGTATATCCAGTCCACGGATCATCCATTACTTGTGGGATATTCTCATTCCCAACAGGAAGTTGCAAGAGGACACCCACAGCAGAGTTGTCTATATAGCTACTCCCCTAACTGCCATATCCAGTCATTCTCTTGCAACTCTCAACAAACATGGAGGTAGTAAGAGAGAAGTGGTGAAATGTAGCTGTTATTTTGCTTCAATCAAAAGTTTATTATTTTTAAATGGTACCGGAGTTGTACTATTTTGTCCCAGGCAGAAAATAGAATAAGAATCTGCCTGTGATTTCTATGATCTTAGCAGGTTGTAACTAAGATCCATTGCTGTTCTCACACATGACTGAAGAGAGAGATAACTTCAGCGGGGGAATGGCGTGCAGGTTATCCTGCTATGAGGTATGTGCAGTTAAGATTTTTCTAGAAGATGTGAATGCTAGAAAATGCTGCTGATGCCAAATTTATGTAAGGTAAGCCTGAATACAGTGATTTAATAACGACTGGTATCATGCTTACTTTCTGAGGTAATACTCTTTTATATTTGCAATATAAAACATTTGCTGGCATGTTTAAACGTTTTTATATATACTTTGGTGATAAAACTTTATTGGGGCCTAGTTTTTTCAACATGGCTGGCTTAAATTTGCCTAGAAACAGTTTCCTGAGGCTTTCCACTGTGTTACTAGGCCCACAGCAAGGCTGTGGCAGTTTGGTGTGACTGTTAAAAAACATTTTTTTATCCGTTTTTTGAACTAAGGGGTTAATCATCCATTTGCAAGTGGGTGCAATGCTCTGTTAGCTTATTATACACACTGTAAAAATTTTGTTTGATTTACTGCCTTTTTTCACTGTTTTTCAAATTCTGACAAAATTTGTTTCTCTTAAAGGCACAGTACCGTTTTTTATATTTGCTTGTTAACTTGATTTAAAGTGTTTTCCAAGCTTGCTAGTCTCATTGCTAGTCTGTACGAACATGTCTGACATAGAGGAAACTCCTTGTTAATTATGTTTAAAAGCCATGGTGGAACCCCCTCTTATAATGTGTACCAAATGTACTGATTTCACTTTAAGCAATAAAGATCATATCAGAGGAATCTGACGAGGGGGAAGTTATGCCGACTAACTCTCCCCATGTGTCAGATCCTGTGACTCCCGCTCAAGGTTCTCACGCTCAAATGGAGCCAAGTACATCTAGGGCGCCCATAGCGTTTACTTTACAAGACATGGCGGCAGTCATGGATAATACACTGTCAGCGGTATTAGCCAGACTACCTGAATTTAGAGGAAAGCGAGATAGCTCTGGAGTTAGACGAAATACAGAGCATACTGACGCTTTAAGAGCTATGTCTGATACTGCCTCACAATATGCAGAAGCTGAAGAAGGAGAGCTTCTTTCTGTGGGTGATGTTTCTGACTCAGGGAAGATGATGCAACCTGATTCTGATATCTCTACATTTAAATTTAAGCTTGAACACCTCCGCGTGTTACTCAGGGAGATTTTAGCTGCTCTGAATGACTGTGATACAATTGCAGTGCCAGAGAAATTGTGTAGACTGGATAAATACTATGCAGTGCTGGTGTGCACTGATATTTTTCCAATACCTAAAAGGTTTACAGAAATTATTACTAAGGAATGGGATAGACCAGGTGTGCCGTTCTCTCCCCCTTCTATTTTTAGAAAAATGTTTCCAATAGACGCCACCACACGGGACTTATGGCAGACAGTTCCTAAGGTGGAGGGAGCAGTTTCTACTCTAGTAAAGCGTACTACTATCCCTGTCGAGGACAGTTGTGCTTTCTTAGATCCAATGGATGAAAAGTTAGAGGGTTACCTTAAAAAAATATTTATTCAACAAGGTTTTATCCTACAGCCCCTTGCATGCATTGCTCCTGTCACTGCTGCTGCGGCATTCTGGTTTGAGTCTCTGGAAGAGGCTTTACAGGTAGAGACTCCATTGGATGACTTACTTGACAAGCTTAGAGCACTTAAGCTAGCCAATTCTTTTGTTTCTGATGCCATTGTTCATTTGACTAAACTAACGGCTAAGAATTCTGGTTTTGCTATCCAGGCGTGCAGAGCGCTATGGCTTAAATCATGGTCAGCTGACGTTACTTGAAAGTCTAAGCTGCTTAACATTCCCTTCAAGGGGCAGACCCTATTCGGGCCTGGTTTGAAGGAGATTATTGCTGATATCACTGGAGGAAAAGGTCATGCCCTTCCTCAGGATAGGTCCAATTCAAGGGCCAAACAGTCTAATTTTTGTGCCTTTCGAAACTTCAAGGCAAGTGCAGCATCAACTTCCTCTAATGCAAAACAAGAGGGAACTTTTGCTCAGTCCAAGACGGTCTGAAGACCTAACCAGACCTGGAACAAGGGTAAGCAGGCCAAAAAGCCTGCTGCTGCCTCTAAGACAGCATGAATGAACGGCCCCCTATCCGGTAACGGATCTAGTAGGGGGCAGACTTTCACTCTTTGCCCAGGCGTGGGCAAGAGATGTCCAGGATCCCTGGGCGTTGGAAATTATATCCCAGGGATATTTTCTGGACTTCAAGGCTTCCCCCCCAAAAGGGAGATTTCACCTTTCACAATTATCTGCAAATCAGATAAAGAGAGAGGCATTCTTACACTGTGTACAAGACCTCCTGGTTATGGGAGTGATCCATCCAGTTCCAAAGGAGGAACAGGGACAGAGATTTTACTCAAATCTGTTTGTAGTTCCCAAAAAAGAGGGAACCTTCAGACCAATTTTGGATCTAAAGATCTTAAACAAATTCCTCAGAGTTCCATCATTCAAGATGGAGACTATTCATACCATCCTACCTATGATCCAGGAGGGTCAATACATGACTACAGTGGATTTAAAGGATTCTTATCTTCACATTCCGATACACAAAGATCATCATTGGTTTCTCAGGTTTGCCTTCCTAGACAGGCATTACCAGTTTGTAGCTCTTCCCTTTGGGTTAGCTACAGCCCCAAGAATTTTTACGAAGGTTCTGGGGTCGCTTCTGGCGGTCCTAAGGCCGCGGGGCATAGCAGTGGCCCCTTATTTAGACAACATCCTGATTCAGGCGTCAAACTTCCAAATTGCCAAGTCTCATATGGACATAGTGTTGGCATTTCTGAGGTTGCATGGGTGGAAGGTGAACGAGGAAAAGAGTTCTCGATTCCCCCTCACAAGAGTTTCCTTCCTAGGGACTCTGATAGATTCTGTAGAAATGAAAATTTACCTGACGGAGTCCAGGTTATCAAAGCTTCTAAATTCCTGCCGTGTTCTTTATTCCACTCCTCGCCCTTCGGTGGCTCAGTGCATGGAAGTAATCGGCTTAATGGTAGCGGCAATGGACATAGTGCCGTTTGCACGCCTACATCTCAGAACGCTGCAACTCTGCATGCTCAGTCAGTGGAATGGGGATTACACAGATTTGTCCCCTCTACTAAATCTGGATCAAGAGACCAGGGATTCTCTTCTCTGGTGGCTATCTCGGGTCCATCTGTCCAAAGGTATGACCTTTCGCAGGCCAGATTGGACAATTGTAATGACAGATGCCAGCCTTCTAGGTTGGGGTGCAGTCTGGAACTCCCTGAAGGCTCAGGGATCGTGGACTCGTGGAGTCACTCCTTCCAATAAACATTCTGGAACTAAGAGCGATATTCAATGCTCTTCAGGCTTGGCCTCAGCTAGCGACAATGATATTCATCAGATTTCAGTCGGACAACATCACAACTGTGGCTTCCATCAACCATCAAGGGGGAACAAGGTGTTCCCTAGCAATGTTAGAAGTCTCAAAGATAATTCGCTGGGCAGAGATTCACTCTTGCCACCTATCAGCTATCCATATCCCAGGTGTAGAGAACTGGGAGGTGGATTTTCTAAGTCGACAGACTTTTCATCCCGGGGAGTGGGAACTCCATCCGGAGGTGTTTGCAAAATTGGTTCATCATTGGGGCAAACCAGAACTGTAACTCATGGCATCTCGCCAGAACGCCAAGCTTCCTTGTTATGTATCCAGGTCCAGGGACCCCAAGGCAACGCTGATAGATGCTCTAGCAGCGCCTTGGTCCTTCAACCTGGCTTATGTGTTTCCACCGTTTCCTCTGCTCCCTCGTCTGATTGCCAAGATCAAGCAGGAGAGAGCATCGGTGATCTTGATAGCACCTGCGTGGCCACGCAGGACTTGGTATGCAGATCTAGTGGACATGTCATTTTTTCCACCATTAACTCTGCCGCTGAGACAGGACCTTCTACTTCAAGGTCCTTTCAACCATCCAAATCTAATTTCTCTGAGGCTGACTGCCTGGAGATTGAACGCTTGATTTTATCAAAGCGTGGTTTCTCCGAGTCAGTCATTGATACCTTAATTCCGGCACGAAAGCCTGTCACCAGGAAAATCTTTCATAAGATATGGCGTAAATATCTTTATTGGTGTGAATCCAAGGGCTACTCATGGAGTAAGGTCAGGATTCCCAGGATATTATATTTTCTCCAAGAAGGATTGGAGAAAGGATTGTCAGCTAGTTCCTTAAAGGGACAGATTTCTGCGCTATCTATTCTTTTGCACAAGCGTCTGGCGGATGTCCCAGACGTTCAGGCATTTTGTCAGGCTTTAGTTAGAATCAAGCCTGTGTTTAAACCTGTTGCTCCACCTTGGAGCTTAAATTTGGTTCTTAAAGTTCTTCAGGGGGTTCCGTTTGAACCTCTTCATTCCATAGATATCAACTTTTATCTTGGAAAGTTCTTTTTTTGGTAGCTATATCCTCGGCTCAAAGAGTTTCTGAGTTATCTGCCTTACAATGTGATTCTCCTTATCTGATCTTCCATGCAGATAAGGTAGTTCTGCGTACCAAACCTGGGTTTTTACCTAAGGTGGTATCTAATAAGAATATCAATCAAGAGATTGTTGTTCCGTCTTTGTGTCCTAATCCTTCTTCAAAAAAGGAACGTCTATTACACAATCTGGACGTAGTTCGTGCTTTAAAGTTTTACTTTCAAGCTTCTAAAGATTTTCGTCAAACATCTGCTTTGTTTGTTGTCTACTCTGGACAGAGGAGAGGTCAAAAGGCTTCGGCAACCTCTCTTTCTTTTTGGCTAAGAAGCATAATCCGCTTAGCCTATGAGACTGCTGGCCAGCAGCCTCCAAAAAGGATTAAAGCTCATTCTACTAGATCGGTAGCTTCCACATGGGCCTTTAAAAATGAGGCTTCTGTTGAACAGATTTGCAAGGCGGCGACTTGGTCTTCGCTTCATACTTTTTCAAAATTCTACAAAATTGATACTTTTGCTTCTTCGGAGGCTATTTTTGGGAGAAAGGTTTTACAGGCAGTGGTACCTTCCATTTAAGTACCTGCCTTGTCCCTCCCTTCATCCGTGTACTTTAGCTTTGGTATTGGTATTCCACAAATAATGGATGATCCGTGGACTGGATACACCTTACAAGAGAAAACATAATTTATGCTTACCTGATAAATTTATTTCTCTTGTGGTGTATCCAGTCCATGGCCCGCCCTGTCATTTTAAGGCAGGTATTTTTTAATTTTAAACTACAGTCACCACTGCACCCTATGGTTTCTCCTTTCTCTGTTTGTTTTCGGTCGAATGAATGAATGGATATGGCAGTTAGGGGAGTAGCTATATAGACAGCTCTGCTGTGGGTGTCCTCTTGCAACTTCCAGTGGGAATGAGAATATCCCACAGTAATGGATGATTCGTGGACTGGATACACCACAAGAGAAATAAATTTATCAGGCAAGCATAAATTATGTTTTTTCTTTCACAGGTAAGTTTTTTTTGGTAAAGGTAGTTAGTTTTTTTTCCGGTAAAGGTAGGGTTAGTCTATTTAGGGTTAACTTAGGGGGTGTTAGGTTAAGGGGTTTAGATGTTAGTGGGTTACTTTGTGTTGGGGGGCTAGCGGTTCATGGGTTAATAATGTAGTGGGTTACTTTGCGTTGGGGCTGGTGGTTTAGGGGTTAATAATGTAGTGGGTTACTTTGCATTGGGGAGCTGGCAGTTTAGATGTTAATAGTGTAGTGGGTTACTTTGCATTGGGGGAATGATGGTTTAGGGCTTAATAGTGTAGTGGGGACTTTGTAGTGGGCTATTTTGCGGTTTAGAGGTTATTAGAGTAGGAGTCTTATTGCGATTAAGATTAGCGTGCAGGTGGGGTGTTAGTTTTTTTCCACTTTTTTTCTCCATTGACTTCTATAAGGGAATAGGTTATCGTACGCACGCGATAATGCAAGTTCAGCTTTTTGCGCTCATCAGGTTCGAGCTCGAGCATTAACTTTTTACTTTCAGCTCATAATACCAGCGCAACCTGACAAGCACAAAAAGGTTTACTGCTAGGTAATTTCTGCATTTTATAATTAGCAAAGAAGATGATGTCCATACACTGTGGTTTGTACTTCTAAAATGTCCCTGGGAGAGACACAGTATTTCCATTTTAGGGTTCCTTTATCCCACTTATGATATGTATCTTTACAATCTTTACATGGTGATAAACTAGAGTCACCTTGTATACACATCTATAGCTTTCCTAGTGTTCTGTATAGTCATAAATCCAATAAATATATTCATAAATTATAAGAAAAAAGATTCCATCCTCTCTGGCAGATGTCTATGTTTTACAAATACTGCTCAGAATCTTAATTTGACATCTTTATATAGAGCTTTGGCAATGAATGGTCAGATCTGAATAACATTCTTATAGCATCTCCCATGAGAACAGACTCATATTAGCTGTAACTCTTACAGCTTCATGCTGTAGAATAAACATTACAAATAGTGTTACTACTATTCAAAATAAAGCAGCTTCTGTATGTCAATGGCAGCTGGCTGATTTTCAATATTACTCCCCAAAAACAGAAACTGTTTGTTATACTACTATTTTCAATATTTGGAGCTTATATTTCCGGTTACTTGCACCTAGATTTAGAGTTTTTCAGCCAAAGGGGTGCGTTAGCTACGCGTGTTTTTTTTCCCCCGCACCTTTTAAATAACGCTGGTATTTAGAGTTCTCTGAAGGGCTGCATTAGGCTCCAAAAAGGGAGCATGGAACATAATTTACCGCCACTTCAACTCTCAATACCAGCCTTGCTTACGGTAGCGGCCAGCTTGAAAAACGTGCTCGTGCAAAAAAGCAGCGTTCAGCTCCTAACGCAGCCCCATTGTTTCCTATGGGGAAACACTTCCTAAGTCTGCACCTAACACCCTAACATGAACCCCGAGTCTAAACACCCCTAACCTTACACTTATTAACCCCTAATCTGCCGCCCCCGCTATCGCTGACCCCTGCATATTATTATTAACCCCTAATCTTCAGCTCCGGACACCGCCGCAACCTACGTTATCCCTATGAACCCCTAATCTGCTGCCCCTAACACCGCCAACCCCTATATTATATTTATTAACCCCTAATCTGCCCCCCCAATGTCGCTGACACCTACCTACACTTATTAACCCCTAATCTGCCGACCGGACCTCACCGCTACTCTAATAAATGTATTAATCCCTAAAGCTAGGTCTAACCCTAACCCTAATACCCCCCTAAGTTAAATATAATTTAAATATAACAAAATAAAATATTTCTTATTAAATAAATTAATCCTATTTAAAGCTAAATACTTACCTGTAAAATAAACCCTAATATAGCTACAATATAAAAATAAATACATTGTAGCTATTTTAGGATTTATATTTATTTTACAGGCAACTTTGTATTTATTTTAACTAGGTACAATAGCTATTAAATAGTTATTTACTATTTAATAGCTACCTAGTTAAAATAATTACAAAATTACCTGTAAAATAAATCCTAACCTAAGTTACAATTTATTAACCCCTAAAGCTAAGTCTAACCCTAACCCTAACACCCCCCTAAGTTAAATATATATCCAATCAGCCAATCAGATTGAGCTTGCATTCTATTGGATGTTCCGATCAGCCAATAGAATGCAAGCTCAATCTGATTGGCTGATTGGATCAGCCAATCCGATTAAACTTGAATCTGATTGGCTGATTCAATCAGCCAAACAGATTTTTCCTACCTTAATTCCAATTGGCTGATAGAATCCTATCAGCCAATCGGAATTCGAGGGATGCCATCTTGGATGACATAATTTAAAGGAACCTTCATTTGGACTTAGGACGTCGTTAGAAGAGAATGGATCCGTGCCGGCTGCTTCAAGATGGACCCGCTCCACTCCGGATGGAAGAAGATAGAAGATGCCGCCTGGATGAAGATTTTGGACCCTCTGGAGGACATCTTCTTGCCGGATAGGATGAAGACTTTGGACCCTCTGGAGGACATCTTCTTGCCGGATAGGTTGAAGACTTCGGACCCTCTTCTGGACGGATCGATGATACCCGGCTGGGTGAATACAAGGTAGGAAGATCTTCAGGGGCTTAGTGTTTTTTAAGGGGGGTTTGGGTTAGAGTAGGGGTATGTTGGTGGTGGGTTGTAATGTTGGGGGGGTATTGTATGTTTTTTTTACAGGCAAAAGAGCTGATTTCTTTGGGGCATGCCCGCAAAAAGCCTTTTTAAGGGCTGGTAAGGTAATAGAGCTATTAACTTTTTATTTTAGAATAGGGTTGGGCATTTTTTTATTTTGGGGGGCTTTGTTATTTTTTTAGGGGGCTTAGAGTAGGTGTAATTAGTTTAAAATTCTTGTAATCTTTTTTATTTTTTGTAATTTAGTGGGGGTTTTTTTGTAATTTAGTTTAGTTGATTTAATTGTAGGTAATTGTAGGCAGTTTAGTTAATTTATTTATTTATAGTGTAGTGTTAGGTTTAATTGTAACTTCGGTTAGGATTTATTTTACAGGTAATTTTGTAATTATTTTAACTAGGTAGCTATTAAATAGTAAATAATTATTTAATAGCTATTGTACCTAGTTAAAATAAATAGAAAGTTGCCTGTAAAATAAATATAAATCCTAAAATAGCTACAATATAATTATTTGTTATATTGTAGCTATATTAGGGTTTATTTGACAGGTAAGTATTTAGCTTTAAATAAGATTCATTTATTTAATAAGAAATAATTTATTTAGTTAGATTTAAATTATATTTAACTTAGGGGGGTGTTAGGGTAAGGGTTAGACTTAGCTTGAGGAGTTAATACATTTATTAGAGTAGCAGCGAGGTCCGTTCGGCAGATTAGGGGTTAATAAGTGTAGGTAAGGTAGCGGCGACATTGGGGGGGCAGATTAGGGGTTAATAAATATTATGTAGGTGTCAGCGATGTTAGGGGCAGCAGATTAGCGGTACATATGGATAATGTAGGTGGCGGCGGTGTGGGGTCGGCAGATTAGGGGTTAAAAAAATGTATTAGAGTGGCGGCGATGTGGGGGGACCTCGGTTTAGGGGTACATAGGTAGTTTATGGGTGTTAGTGTACTTTAGAGCACAGTAGTTAAGAGCTTTATAAACCGGCGTTAGTCCATAAAGCTCTTAACTCCTGACTTTTTTCTGTGGCTGGTATTTTGTCGTTATAGTTCTAACGCTCACTTCAGCCAAGACTCTAAATACCGGCGTTAGGAAGATCCCATAGAAAAGATAGGATACGCAATTGGCGTAAGGGGATCTGCGGTATGGAAAAGTTGCGGCTGGAAAGTGAGCGTTAGACCCTTTCCTGACTGACTCTAAATACCAGCGGGCGGCCAAAACCAGCGTTAGGACCCCTTAACGCTGGTTTTGACGGCTAACGCAGAACTCTAAATCTAGGCAAACAAACAAAAAAAACACACAATACTGATGTTTTCATTCACTTAGGCATAAAATGTATTTGTTTGTTGCACATAAAATGTAAATAAAAACTAGATCTGGTGATATTTTCAAGATATAAAACAAATAAGTTGTTTCTCCAATTGAATGTAATCTCAAGCAATTTGATGCCAAAATGGTTTTAAAACCTTGAAAGCTTATATGTTGAATAATTTCTTACCTGCAAACCATTGTAACAATCTAGACATCTACAACTTCTTAAAATCTCCCAGGATAACACAGAAACTACCAGTTTTGCCAAGCTTGTTTAAGAGACTTATATGAACTATTACAAAAATGTTTCTCTAAAAAATAATTAAAGGAACTGATAGATTTGTCAGCCCATGTGCCGATAAAGATTATAAAAGAGCTGCATTCAATTGAAATATTGTTGTGCTCCTGAAAACTATGCTTTTGGCTTCTCGAGGTCTCTTGAAATGACCTCTTAGTTGGTGTTAACCTTTACCACTGCAACAGATCTCTTACAAGAACTTATTTTTATTATTAATGAATAATGAATGATCAGGAGAAAGTATTGTTTGACCTCTCATCTTGCTGAACAGCTAAATGAAACACAGGTTTATGAAACCCTAAGGTATGATTTACCTCATACATGAAACACATGCCCAGAAATAGAATGCCTCCCAACATTAATTATTTTAAAAGTTTGCTGTCCCTTCAGACTTATGATATACAAACTTTCAAAGCTATTTATTACAAAAGATGGCCAATATGATGATAAGTATTGAACATTCAGGACTAGATTACGATTGGATCACTATTTATTGCTCCCGTTCGCACACTAATTGGGCTCGACCAGCTGTTTGCACACGGGTACCACGCTTATTACAGGTTAAAAGCAAAAAATATTTTTCTTGCGCACTAACCTGATGAGCGCCCACTAGGCTTCAATGGAGTGCAAAAAGTGGAAAAAAAATAACAACCAACAAGTCACGCAAACCCAATCACATGAAATGTTAATATGTTACATTAATACATATTTCTATTTATTAGAGATGTGCACTGGAAAATTTCCGTTGCATCCGAAATTATCGTTTAGTTAAAAAAATAATAATATTTGTTTTAGTTCATTTTTTATCATGGACGTAATTGTTTTAAACAAGTGCAGATTTTGGCAATTTTGAAGCTCTTATCAGCTTTATTACCTTTAGTTTTGTCATTCTTCTTTTCTAACCTATCCTATGATAAAAAAAGAAATCTGGATGTTATTTGATTCAGTTGTGCAGTTCCAGTTCCTTCCTTACTCTGCAAGGGCTACATCTAGCCCTCCTGCTACCACCACTACCAGGCAGGCAGCTAGCATCATAGAGCAGTCTTGTAAGATCACTGACAGTCCACCGCAGTGTGAATGATAGCCAATAGCCAATTACTTTCTATTTAGTTTTCATACAAATGATTAAAACAAAGAACAAATATAACACACATAGCCACAGTCACATACATATCACACACACTCATTTTCCTTCCATACAACACACTGCTTGAAAAAGTGCAATGTGGTGTTACTCAGGAAGTGCTTGTACACCATGGAATTGCATCAACCATTTTACTGTGTCCACTGTCCACTAGAGATGTGCATTCTGCACATGAAACATTTGCGTTTTTTTTAACGAAATTTTTGTTTTGTTAAAAATAACATTTTCATTTTACTTTATTTACGTTCATGGTTGTATTTGTTTCAAATGATTTTCGCCAGAAATTTTAACTAAATTTTAACTAAAATAATTTTTTGTTTTGAGCTACTGTGCAGATTTTGGCAATTTCAGTTTTGAAGCTGTAATTTAATTCATCTTTATTACCTTTAGTTTTATCATTCTAAGTACTAATTTTTAAACGTATTCTTTTATAATATATTTATATGTCTAATTTTTGAGCTCTGCATTTTTGGATAAAACTATAAAATGTACTTAAATGTACTGTAACTAAGCAGGAAGCCAGGACAGAGGACAAGCTTCAACATCATGTGCCACTCCAACCTATGATGAAAAAGAAAATATGGGCGTTTTTGGTTGTGCACTTATTCCAGTTCATCACTCTTCAAGGGCTATGTCTAGTCGTCCTGCTACAATCACTACCAGGCAATCAGCTAGCATCATACAGCAGTGTTGTAAGATCACTGGACAGTCAACAGCAGTGTGAAGGGTAGCCACTGTAGCCTTTGCTAATTACTTTCTATTTAGGTTAGAAATGATTAAAGCAAAAAACAAATACAACCCAGACAGTAACATACATACATATCACACACACTTATTTTCTTTCCATACCACACATACTTGTTGGTTGAATTAGCGCAATGAGGTGTCAGTACACTATGTTATCGTGTCAACCATTTTACTGTGTCCACACAATCCCATACCATACACATACTTGTCATTGGTTGAACTAGCGCAACGTGGTTTTACTCTTGTAGTGTAAATAACACCATGGTATTGCTTCAACCAAGAACCATTTTACACACACTCTCACATGCCCAATCATTACCCACAAAACATTAATTTCACTTTGATATCACTTGTGCACACAGTTAGTAAATTAATAAGTTAATACGTTTTAAGTAATGTCATAGTGTGATTAGGTAGAAGTACTAGGTTTAGTAGGTTAGTTAAAGTTTTAGTATGAGCTTGTAAGAGTAGAATGATGATGAGATGAGGAAGTTGTAGGAATTAGTAATGGTTTGTTATTGCTTACAGGTTATGTTTAGGTGGTTGAATAAATGATTAAGCAAGTACAGTAGCAAATTAAAAGGATAGTCTACACCAGCATTTTCATTGTTTTAAAAGATATATAATCCCTTTATTACCCATTCCCCAGTTTTCCATAACCAACACAGGTTTATTAATGTACTTTTTATCTCTCTGATTACCTTGTTTCTAAGCTTCTTCGGACACATGACTTTTTATTTATTATCTATTGACCTGCATTTTAGCCAATTAGTGCTATGTTGTGCTGACTCTATCAGTCTCCTGTTGTGAAAAGCAAATAAAAAAGCATGTGATAAGAGGCTGTCTCTTGTTAGTGGCTTAGAAAGAGGCAGATATTTAGAGGTTTAAATGTTATAAAATTATAAAATATATTAATATAAAAATGTTGGATTCCAAAGGTGGGGAATGTGTAGTAAAGGTGTTATCTATCTTTTAAAACAATAACATTTTTAGTATTGACTGTCCCTTTAATGTAAGGATAGGAAGGTTAGGTTTATTTTGAGAATGAAGATAAAAAAGGATTATGTCATTAGATCAGCAACAGCTTTCTAATTCCCTCGAACCTCTTCTTTCATCCATCTCCTCCTTTTCCTGCCCTGACCAATCTATCTGCCACTATAATTCCAAACTCCCTTTTTCCCTACTCCCTCTTACCTCAAAGCTTCTCGAAAAGCTAGTGTATACACGCCTATCCAATTTCCTTACATTAAACTCCGTCCTTGACCCACTGCAATCTGGATTTCGCTCCCATCACTCCACAGAGACAGCAATCGTTAAGGTTACCAACGACCTACTTACAGCAAAATCAAAAGGTCACTTCTCTCTGCTTATCCTCCTTGATCTGTCCTCAGCCTTTGATACTGTTGACCACCCTCTTTTGCTCCAAACCCTCCAATCCTTTGGCATTTGTGACACAGCCCTCTTGTGGTTCTCTTCCTACCTGTCAAACTGTACCTTTAGTGTAGCCTTCTCTGGGGCCTCCTCTGCCCTGTTATCAATTTCTGTAGGGGTAGCACAGGGCTTTGTCCACAGTTCCCTTCTCTTCTCAATCTACACATCATCATTAAGTTCCCTAATAAAGCCCCACAGGTTCCAATATCATTTGTATGCCAACGACACCCAAATCTACTTCTCTGCATCAGACCTATCTCCTTTATTGCTAACCCGTGTCACTAACTGTCTTTCTGACATCTCTTCCTGGATGTCCTCTCACTACCTCAAGCTAAATCTTTCCAAAACTGAGCTCATTATTTTTCCCTCTTCTTCCAAAATCTCCACCCTCAATCTCTCTATAATTGTCGACAACTCCATCATGACCCCTACACCGCATGCCCAATGTCTTGGGGTCACATCTGATCTTTCTTTCACTCCTCACATTCAGTCCTTGGCTAAATCCTGCCACTTCCACCTTAAAAACATCTCTAAAATTAGACATTTCCTTACACAAGATACAACAAAGATCTTAATCCAGTCTCTCATCCTTTCCCGCCTCGATTACTGCAACTCTGTCCTCTCTGGTCTCCCGAGCTGCCGCCCAGCTCCTTTACAATCCATAATGAATTCCTCTGCCAGTTTTATCTTCCTTACATGTCGCTCTAGATCGGCTGCACCTCTCTGCCAATCCCTTCTCTGACTTCCTCTTTCCTCCAGGATTAAACACAAAATGCTCACTCTGGCATACAAAGCCCTCAACTGCACTGCTCCCCCCCCTATATCTCAGTACTTGTCTCCAGATACTCTCCCTCCCATCCACTTCGCTCTGCTCATGACCTCCTCCTCTCCTCCTCTTATGTTACCTCTTCACACTCCCGTTTACAGGAAGTCTCCAGTCTGGCTCCCATATTGTGGAACTCTCTGCCTCGCTCCACAAGACTCTCCCCTAGTTTTGAAAGTTTCAAATGCTCCCTAAAGACTATACTGTTCAGGGATGCATACAACCTACACTAACCTTTCTTTATACCAGTTCCTCTCCTCCATTGCTATCCCCTTGAACCCCCTTAGCATGTAAACCTAAGAGCCCAGCTGTTTGTAGATCACCTTCTTAAGAGCTGACTACAACAGTGCGACTCTTGGCAGGGCCCTCTACCCATTTGATCCCTATAAATGTTTCCTTGTATTCCGCCTATGTTGATAGCATTGCGGACTCTGTGGGAACTCTACAAATAACAGATAATAATAATAATTAGTAACAAAACTTACCTTGGCTTGGGCTACATCATGATACATTACCTTCCTTCTGGTGAAGTTGGCTGGATGCTGTCAGTTACCTTCCTCCTGATGAAGTCGGCTTAATGCTGTGATTTTTGGTTTAGTTATACGTCATTCTGAATTTTGAAATGATTCAAAGACAGATTGTGAATAACAGGGAAGGACATTTAGTAGAGATGAGAGATGTGCAATGTGCATGGTAAAAGTTTTGTACCATCTATCCAAATGCCTCATCATCCAGTGAATGTTGGTTCATCTTTTCCACAAGATCATCATACAATTATTAAACTGAAACTGTTGTCTTTGGTAAATTGCTGGTGACACCATCTGTGGATGTATAAAAACAGATGAAAACTTAATTAGATGATATCAGATTCGGGGGTGGTTTAGTTGTGTGTATATTAAACTTATTTACATTTACTACTACTTATTTACGCCTAGATTTAGAGTTTGGTGTTAGCCGTCAAAACCAGCGTTAGAGGCTCCTAACGCTGGTTTTGGGCTGCCGTTGGTATTTAGAGTCAGTCAGGAAAGGGTCTAACGTTCAATTTGCAGCTGCAACTTTTCCATACCGCAGATCCCCCTACGCCATTTGCGTATCCTATCTTTTCAATGGGATCTTTATAACGCTGGTATTTAGAGTCTTGGCTGAAGTGAGCGTTAGAAATCTAATAACAAAACTCCAGCCGCAGAAAAAAGCCAGGAGTTAAGAGCTTTCTGGGCTAACGCCGGTTCATAAAGCTCTTAACTACTGTGCTCTAAAGTACACTAACACCCATAAACTACCTATGCACCCCTAAACCGAGGTCCCCCCACATCGCCGCCACTCTATTAAAATTTTTAACCCCTTATCTGCCGACTGCACACCGCCGCCACCTACGTTATCCCTATGTACCCCTAATCTGCTGCCCCTAACACTGCCGACCCCTATATTATATTTATTAACCCCTAATCTGCCGCCCCCAACGTCGCCTCCACATACCTACAATTATTAACCCCTAATCTGCCGACCGGACCTCACCGCTACTCTAATAAATGTATTAACCCCTAAAGCTAAGTCTAACCCTAACACCCCCCTAAGTTAAATATAATTTAAATCTAACGAAATAAATTAACTCTTATTAAATAAATTATTCCTATTTAAAGCTAAATAATTACCTGTAAAATAAATCCTAATATAGCTACAATATAAATTATAATTATATTATAGCTATTTTAGGATTAATATTTATTTTACAGGCAACTTTGTATTTATTTTAACCAGGTACAATAGCTATTAAATAGTTAAGAACTATTTAATAGTTACCTAGTTAAAATAATTACAAAATTACCTGTAAAAAAAATCCTAACCGAAGTTACAATTAAACCTAACACTACACTATCAATAAATTAATTAAATAAAATACCTACAATTATCTACAATTAAACCTAACACTACACTATCAATAAATTAATTAAATACAATACCTACAAATAAATACAATTAAATAAACTAAATAAAGTACAAAAAATAAAAAAAGAACTAAGTTACAAAAAATAAAAAAATATTTACAAACATTATAAAAATATTACAACAATTTTAAGCTAATTACACCTACTCTAAGCCCCCTAATAAAATAACAAAGCCCCCAAAGCCAATAGAATGCGAGCTCAATCTGATTGGCTGATTGGATCAGCCAATCGGATTGAACTTGAATCTGATTGGCTGATTCCATCAGCCAATCAGAATTTTCCTACCTTAATTCCGAATTGCTGATAGAATCCTATCAGCCAATCGGAATTTGAGGGACGCCATCTTGGATGACGTTCCTTAAAGGAACCTTCATTCTGTGTTAGGACGTCGGAAGAAGAGGATGGATCCGCGCCGGAGGTCTTGAAGATGGAGCCGCTCGTCGTCGGATGGAAGAAGATAGAAGATGCCGCTTGGATGAAGATGTCTACCGGTCCAGATCTCCTCTTCTGCCCGGATAGGATGAAGACTTCTGCCCGATGATGGACTTCTTCATCCGCCGCTTGGATCAAGACTTCAGCCGGAGGATGGACGTCTTTAGCCCCCGCTTGGGTTTGGATCAAGAATTCAGCCGGAGGATGGACGTCTTCAGCCCCTGCTTGGGCTTGGATCAAGACATCGGAGCCTGGACCGATCGGTGATACCCGGCTTGGTGAAGATAAGGTAGGAAGATCTTCAGGGGCTTAGTGTTAGGTTTATTTAAGGGGGTTTGGGTTAGATTAGGGGTATGTGGGTGGTGAGTTGTAATGTTGGGGGGGGTATTGTATGTTTTTTTTTACAGGCAAAAGAGCAGAATTCTTTGGGGCATGCCCCGCAAAAGGCCCTTTTAAAGGCTGGTAAGGTAAAAGAGCTTTTCTATTTTTATTTTAGAATAGGGTAGGGCATTTTTTTATTTTGGGGGGCTTTGTTATTTTATTAGGGGGCTTAGAGTAGGTGTAATTAGCTTAAAATTGTTGTAATATTTTTAAAATGTTTGTAAATATTTTTTTATTTTTTGTAACTTAGTTCTTTTTTTATTTTTTGTACTTTAGTTAGTTTATTTGTATTTATTTGTAGGTATTGTATTTAATTAATTTATTGATAGTGTAGTGTTAGGTTTAATTGTAGATAATTGTAGGTATTTTATTTAATTAATTTATTGATAGTGTAGTGTTAGGTTTAATTGTAACTTCGGTTAGGATTTATTTTACAGGTAATTTTGTAATTATTTTAACTAGGTAACTATTAAATAGTTATTAACTATTTAATAGCTATTGTACCTGGTTAAAATAAATACAAAGTTGCCTGTAAAATAAATATAAATCCTAAAATTGCTACAATATAATTATAATTTATATGGTAGCTATATTAGGGTTTATTTTACAGGTAAGTATTTAGCTTTAAATAGGAATAATTTATTTAATAAGAGTTAATTTATTTCGTTAGATTTAAATTATATTTAACTTAGGGGGGTGTTAGGGTTAGGGTTAGACTTAGCTTTAGGGGTTAATATATTTATTAGAGTAGCGGCGAGGTCCGGTCGGCAGATTAGGGGTTAATAATTATAGGTAGGTGGAGGCGTCATTGGGGGCAGCAGATTAGGGGTTAATAAATATAATATAGGGGTCAGCGGTGTTAGGGGCAGCAGATTAGGGGTTCATAGGGATAACGTAGGTTGCGGCGGTGTACGGAGCGGCAGAATAGGGGTTAAAAAAAATATGCACGGGTCAGCGATAGTGGGGTCGGCAGATTAGGGATTAATAAGTGTAAGGTTAGGGGTGTTTAGACTCGGGGTACATGTTGGGGTGTTAGGTGCAGACTTAGGAAGTTTTTACCCATAGGAAACAATGGGGCTGCGTTAGGAGCTGAACGCTGCTTTTTTGCAGTTGTTAGGTTTTTTTTCAGCTCAAACTGCCCCATTGTTTCCTATGGGGGAATCGTGCACGAGCACGTTTTTGAAGCTGGCCGCGTCCGTAAGCACCGCTGGTATTGAGAGTTGCAGTGGCGGTAAATTATACTCTACGCTCCCTTTTTGGAGCCTAACGCAGCCCTTCTGTGAACTCTAAATACCAGTGGTATTTAAAAGGTGCGGGGGAAAAAAAGCCAGCGTTAGCTACGCGGGTCGTTACCGACAAAACTCTAAATCTAGCCGTTAGTTTGTACTAGTATTAATTAGTGATGTTCACAGGAACATTTTTAGTTTCTTCATAATTTTTTGTTTTGTTAGAAATAAAATTTTGGTTTTAGTTCATTTTTGTTCATGGTTACATTTATTTCATATGGTTTTTATTTTCAGCTACCCTGCAGCTTTTAGCCATTTTGAAGCTGTAATTAGCAATATTAGTGTTATTTTTTTCATTATATGTAATTTTTAACCTTTTCTTTTATTTATACATCTATTTTTTGTGTACTGCATTTTGGTAAAACTAAAAAATGTACTTAAAGGTACAGTAACTAAGCAGGCAGCCAGGACAGAGGACAAGCATCAATGTTGCACGCTTCTTCTTTTTCAGATACTCTCCCTCCCATCCCCTTCACTCTGCTCATCACCTCCTTCTCTACTCCTCTCTTGTTACCTCCTCACACTCCCATTTACAGGAATTCTCCAGACTGGCTCCCATATTGTGGAACTCTCTGCCTCGCTCCACAAGATTCTCCTCTAGTTTTGAAAGCTTCAAGTGCTCCCTAAAGACTATACTGTTCAGGGATGCATACAACCTACACTAACCTTTCTTTATACCAGTTCCTCTCCTCCATTGCTATCCCCTTGAACCCCCTTAGCATGTAAGCCTAAGACCCCAGATGTTTGTAGATCATCTTCTTAAGAGCTGACTACAACAGTGAAACTCTTGGCAGAGCCCTCTACCCATTTGATCCCTATAAATGTTTCCTTGAATTCCGCCTATGTTGATAGCGTTGCGGACTCTGTTGGCACTCTACAAATAACAGATAATAATAAAAATTAGTAACAAAACTTACCTTGGCTTGGGCTACATCATGATACATTACCTTCCTTCTGGTGAAGTTGGCTGGATGCTGTCAGTTACCTTCCTCCTGATGAAGTCGGCTTGATGCTGTGATTTTTGGTTTAATTATACGTCATTCTGAATTTGGAAATGATTCAAAGACAGATTGTGAATAACAGGGAAGGATATTTGGTAGAGATGAGAGATGTGCAATCATGTGCATAGTGAAAGTTTCGTACCATCTATCCAAATGCCTCATCATCCAGTGAATGTTGGTTCATCATTTCCACAAGGTCATCATACAATTATTAAACTGAAACTGTTGTCTTTGGTAAATCGTTGGTGACACCATCTGTGGATGTATAAAAATAAATGGATATTTAATTAGATGATATTAGATTGCAAGATTAGACAGTGGTTGGTTTAGTTGTGTGTATATTAAACTTATTTACATTTACTACTACTTATTAACGGCTAGATTATGAGCTTTGCGTTATAAGTGAAAAAGCTTAATAACGCTGCTTTTTCACTACCGCAGCTATTACGAGTCCCGTAGGTATAGCTGTACCACACACCTTTTTGGCCGTAACTCAATGTAACTACCGCACCTTTACTTTTTCAATGGGACTTCAATATTGCCGGTATTACGAGTTTTGCCTGTCCGGCCAAAAAGTGAGCGGTACACCCTATACCGTCAAGATTCGTACTGCCATCTAAAGTTAGTAGTTATGAGTTTTACGCTACAGAGCTGTACCATAAAACTCATAACAAATGTGTTAAAAAGGACACTAACACCCATAAACTACCTATTAACCCCTAAACCAAGGCCCTCCTGCATTGCAAATACTAAAATAAAATTATTAATCCCTAATCTGCCGCTCTGGACATCGCTGCCACTATAATAATCATATTAACCCCTAAACTGCTGCACTCCCGCATCGCAAACACTAGTTAAATATTATTAACCCCTAATCTGCTGTCCCTAACATCGCCACAACCTACATTACTTTATTAACCCCTAATCTGCTGCCCCCAAAATTGCTGCCACCTAACTACACTTATTAACCCATAATCTGCTACCCCCAATGTCGCCGCCACTATACTAAAGTTATTAACCCCTAAACCCTAAGTCTAACCCTAACCCCTAACACCCACTAACTTTAACCTAATTAAAATAATTACAAATAAAAATTACAATTAATATTTAAATTATTCCTATTTAAAACTAAATAAATACTTACCTGTAAAATAAAACCTAAGCTAGCTACAATATAACTAATAGTTATATAGTATCTAGCTTTTGCTTTATTTTTATTTCACAGGTAAGTTTGCATTTATTTTAACTAGGTTGATTAATTAGTAAATAGTTATTAACTATTTACTAACTATCTAGTTAAAATAAATACAAATTTACCTGTGAAATAAAACCTAACCTGTCTTACAATTAAACCTAACATTACACTAATATTAAATAAATTTCATTAATTAAATACAATTAACTAAATTACAAAAAAAATCACTAAATTACACAAAATAAAAAAGAAATTATCAAATATTTAAACTAATTACACCTAATCTAATAGCCCTATCAAAATAACCCCCCCCAAAAAATAAAAAAGAAACCTAGCCTACACTAAACTGCCAATGACCCTTAAAAGGGCCTTTTGCGGGGCATTTCCCCAAAGAAATCAGCTCTTTTACCTGTAAAAAAAATACAAACAACCCCCCAACATTAAAACCCACCACCCACACAACCAACCTCCCCAAATAAAAACCTACCTAAAAAACCTAAGCTCCCCATTGCCCTGAAAAGGGCATTTGGATGGGCATTGCCATTAAAAGGGCATTTAGCTCTTTTACGGCGCCCAAATTCCCTAATCTAAAAATAAAACCTACCAAATAAACCCTTAAAAAAACCTAACACTAACCCCCGAAGATCCACTTACAGTTTTTGAAGACCGGACATCTATACTCATCCAGCCGGGAGAAGTCTTCATTCAAGCGGCAAGAAGTCCTCAATGAAGCCGAGAAAAGTCTTCATCCAAACGGCAAGAAGTCGTCCTCCAGGTGGGCAGAAGTCTTCATCCAGACGGGATCTTCTATCTTCATCCTTCCGACACGGAGCGGCTCCATCTTCAAGACATCCGGCGTGGAGCATCCTCTTCTTTCGATGGCTATTGAAGAATGAAGTTTCCCTTTAAATTACATCTTCCAAGATGGCGTCCCTTGAATTCCGATTAGCCAATAGGATTGAGCTTTAATCCTATTGGCTGATCCAATCAGCCAATAGGATTGAGCTCGAATTCTATTGGCTGTTCCAATCAGCCAATGCTCTAAATGCCCTTTTAAGGGAAATGCCCATCCAAATGCCCTTTTCAGGGCAATGGGGAGCTTAGGTTTTTTAGGTAGGTTTTTATTTGGGGGGGTTGGTTGTGTGGGTGGTGGGTTTTACTGTTGGAGGGTTGTTTTTATTTTTTTGTTTACAGGTAAAATTGCTGATTTCTTTGGGGCAATGCCCCGCAAAAGTCCTTTTTTTAAGGACCATTGGCAGTTTAGTGTAGGCTAGGGTTTTTTTTATTTTGTGGGGGCTTTTTATTTTGATAGGGCTGTTAGATTAGGTGTAATTAGTTTAAATATTTGATCATTTCTTTTTTATTTTGTGTAATTTAGTGTTTATTAATTTTTTGTAATTTAGATAAATGTATTTTAACTTATTTTATTTAATTTTAGTGTAATGTTAGCCAGTAAATAGTTAATATCTATTTACTAACTAGTCTACCTAGTTAAAATAAATACAAACTTACCTGTAAAATAAAAATATAACCTAAGATAACTACACTGTAACTATTAGTTATATTGTAGCTAGCTTATGGTTTATTTTACAGGTAAGTATTAAGTTTTAAATGGGAATTATTTAGGTAATAATAGTAATTTTTTAGATTTATTTTAATTATATTAAAGTTACGGGTGTTTTGGTTAGACTTAGACTTAGGGTTAGCTTTAGGGGTTAATATATTTATTTAGTGTTAGTGATGTGGGAGGCCAGAGGTTTAGGGGATAATAATAGCTTCAATGTTGCAGGCTTCTTCTTTTCCAACTGAGCCTATTATGAGACAGAAAATATGGATGTAACTGTTTGTGTAGTGCACACACCTTTGATGATATCTTGATGAAAAGTTGAAGTTCATGGGTGTTGGGTGTATGTATCATCATCCGCAGGTGTCTTTCCTGTGGACACAGCCATGCTCTGTTCCTTAAAGATCCACGCCATTCTATTAAAGGCAGCATGATGTTTTTGATGCTGAATGTTGAGCAACAGCAGGAAGATAAAGTCTCAGTAATTGGCGCTGAGACTTTAGGTCCCTTATCTTGGCGATGGGTGAAGGATTGGATATGTGTTGTTTGGTATTTTAGCACCCAGAGTGCAGCGTGTAGAACTCAAGGTGTGGAGGAAGTCAGGCAGCATTTTTAGAAAGTGTAGGGTGGTAGCAGTAGCAGCAGCAGCAGCAGCAGGAAGACAGTCTCAGTAATTGGTGCTGAGAGTATCTGGTCCTTCCTCCTGGCAGTGGGTGAAGGATAAGATATGTTTTCATTTTAGAGTGTAGCATGTAGAACTCAAGGTGTGGAGGAAGTCAGGAAGCATTTTTAGAGGGTTTAGATTGGATGACAGCAGCAGGAAGAACATAGTCTAAGTAATTGGTGCTGGGAGTATCTGATCCCAGTCACAATAAGAGTTAAGTAGCTTTAAAAAACTCATGGTGAGGAACACAGTTAGCTTGTAGACACAGGAGCAGAACAGTAATATCATCAAAGTCTGAGTAATTGGTGCAGAGACCTTGGTTCCTTCATCCTGGTCAAAGGATTTAATTAAACATCTGACTCTCGTTTATAGTCTAATTCCTCCTCTTCTAAAGTGAAAGTTATGTCCTTAGATAATTTGGACAGTGACTGTAGTGACACTGGCATTTTTGTGGCATTAACATCAGGCTAAGCTCCTCTTCCTCAGGCCTACTGCTGCTGCTGACTGTGGCACTAAAGGCAGGGGTGGAGGGAGTGGAGGAGACTATGAACACTTCTGGGGGGTAAGTTACAGTAGCAATCCTGGTGGTACTTGCACTGCTAATTTTTTTAAGTGGGTCATTGACAAACAATTGTTACACTATTATTTTTTTTCTCAGCTGGTGGCTGTGGCTGAGATTCAAGGAAGGAAGAACTAGCAAATATTTGAGTGGTGGGATGCCACCGCCAACACTGCTGGTCCCAGCCATTGAAACAACACATCATCTGTCTCTACTAACAAAAAGAAACCTAAGAAATATTTCTATTGGGGGTGCACCTGATGATAAATAGGGATCTCAAAATGATAGTAAAAGTAAAACTGAATATGAACAGATAATTCTAAATTAGCGATACATACAATACGATTAGGTGTTGATATCTAAAACCAAATAATACCAACATAAGAAACAATCGACCAGATTACTAGTTGTGCGTTATGAGGGGTGCGGTGCTAACGTGCAGTTTATTCTCACCGCTCACTTACCTGCAGCACTGGTATTATGGGTTTTTACAAACCCGGTGTTATTAGGCAAGAAGTGAGCATAGAGCAAAACTGAGCTCCATACCGCACTCCAATAACAGCGCTGCTTAAGTCAGCGGTTAGCTGGTTATACGTGCTCATGCACGATTACTCCATAGACATCAATGGGGAGAGCTGGCTGAGAAAAAGTCTAACACCTGCAAAAAAGCAGCGTAAATCTCAGTAACGCAGCCCCATTGATTCCTATGGGGAAATAAAAGTTATGTTTACACCTAACACCCTAACATGAACCCCGAGTCTAAACACCCCATAACCTTACACTTATTAACCCCTAATCTGCCGCCCCCAACATCGCCGACACCTACATTATACTTATTAACCACTAATCTGCCGCTCTGGACATCGCCGCCACTATAATAAACATATTAACCCCTAATCCGCAGCACTCCTGCCTCACAAACACTAGTTAAATATTATTAACCCCTAATCTGCTGTCCCTAACATCAGCGCCACCTACCTACATTTATTAAGCCCTAATCTGCTGCCCCCAACGTCGCCACCACTATATTAAATTTATTAACCCCTAAATCTAAGTCTAACCCTAACCCTAACACCCACTAACTTAAATATAATTTAAATAAATCTAAATAAAACCTACTATTATCACCTAAATTATTCCTATTTAAAACTAAATACCTATAAAATAAACCCGAAGCTAGCTACAATATAACTAATAGTTACATTGTATCTAGCTTAGGGTTTATTTTTATTTTACAGGCAAGTTTGTATTTATTTTAACTAGGTAGAATAGTTACTAAATAGTTATTAACTATTTAATAACTACCTAGCTAAAATAAATACAAATTGACCTGTAAAATAAAACCTAACCTAAGTTACGATAACACTTAACACTACACTACAATTAAATAAATTACCTATATTAAATACAATTAAATACATTAAATAAAATTAGCTAAATAACAAAAAAAAAACACTAAATTACAGAAAATAAAAAAACAAATTACAAGAGTACACCTAATCTAAGAGCCCTATCAAAATAAAAAGCCCCCCCAAAATAAAAAAATAAAACCCTAGCCTAAACTAAACTATCAATAGCCCTTAAAAGGGCCTTTTTGCGTGGCATTGCCCCAAAGAAATAAGCTCTTTTACCTGTAAAAAAAAATTACACACAACCCCCCCAACAGAAAAACCCACCACCCACACAACCAACCCCCAAATAAAAGCCTAACTAAAAAAAACTTAAGCTCCCCATTGCACTGAAAAGGGCAATTGGATGGGCATTGCCCTTAAAAGGGCATTTAGCTCTATTGCTGCCCAAAGCCCTAACCGAAAAATAAAACCCACCCAATACACCCTTAAAAAAATCCTAACACTAACCCCTGAAGATTCACTTACCGGGAGAAGTCCTCATCCAAGCGGCAAGATGTCCTCAACGAAGCCAGCAGAAGTGGTCCTCCAGATGGGCAGAAGTGGTCCTCCAGATTGGCAGAAGTCTTCATCCAGAAGGCATCTTCTATCTTCATCCATACAGCGCGGAGCGGGTCCATCTTCAAGACATCCGGCGCGGAGCAGTTTATCCCGGTGTGAGGAATAGACTATGAAACTGTAGATAAAAGAAAGGGGCGCCACTTAGTGTATTACAGATAATACAAATATCAGAAAACAAGAGAGTGAATGCTCACCAGATGTTGTTGCACCGTACTGTGACTGGTGCTGGAACGCAGGCTAGCCCTTATTACAGCAGCTAGTAACTGTCAGCTAATCCTTTAGCTGAAGGCTGAAAGAGATTTCCCACATCCAGTATTCAAATGCAGGTATTACCAGCAATCCAGGGCTGCTAGGCTCTATATTAATCTGGAAGGAATAAACAAAAAAATAAAAAGGGACCATGAAGATTACACCAATAATTGCGTTTACACTTTTACCCACAAGGAGGATAATACAACACACAGGAAAATTATTAAAAACCCAGGAGAACAGAATCAATGGAAGAAAGTTCAATATAACAGAGGCAATAGATTTAGGACTCCCCAGAACTATCACATGTGTAATCAATATGAAAATAGAATTCCTTATGAAAATAGAGATCACTTTAATTCACTTAAACAAAACAATATGCACTATGACACCTCACAACCTCGTAGGTTCGACAGATCCAACCAATCCAATAATCAAAATAAGAACTATTATTCACATAGACAGTCACACCAATTTTCACATCCGAATTCACAACCCTCTACTTATCAATCTTACCAGACATATAGACATATCATGGACTATGAGCACGACTATTTAGCCGAAATGCGTCAGTCCGGTTCTGCTATGGGGTATCATCCCACTCTAATTTTATAAATTGTGAATAAAAGTTACATTTTATTTTATCAAGTTTCTGGCTCAAGTTTCTGGCTAAATACTCTTTTTTGTCGGCTATAGACATTACACTCATAAGCCTATTTTTCACAAAAATAAAAAAACGGGAATCACAAAGGGAATTCTTGGAGAACACAAGATAATATCAGATCTAGACCGTTTGATGATAGTCCACAAACATCACACACACGGACTGATCAACAGCAGTCTAAATCCTTTTTTCATGATTATGATCATTTCAATCGAAGAAATGAATTCAATCCTAACCATATCCCTAATTTTGAACACCCCAATAGGTTCAGTCCTTTACTAGCAGGGCAAAAAGAACCAGATGCTAACCATGAGAGATCTTACAACATAGATTCTCCCTCTTTTTTGGGGATAGGCCCGAGTATGAGAACAGAAGGGCCCCCTCAAGATCCATAAAAAGACCCCATCATATAGAAAAGAGGCTCTAGAGGCCGAGCCCTTACCTCCAAGAAAGCGAAATTATCCAGACTAGAACAGGGGATTTTAAAATTCTCTTCCCTTACCTATTGAAGAGAAAAGACTACTCAAAAAAGGTCTCTCTTATTGCCAACTAATACACACAAAATCTTTGATATTTTTGTTGATCTAAACAATTTCACTCGCAAACTAACACTTCAAAAATATTTTGCAAACAAAAAACTAAAAGAAAATAAGATCAACGTAGTGGGATCACAACTGATACTGACTGACCATATGCCAGCCAGTAGAATTACTCCCTATGTTATTTCAAATGTTGATAGTTTAACAACACATCTATTTGATGAGTTCATCCATACTTCAGTTAAAAATAAATCCAATTTTAATCCTACAAACGCATCGAACCAGTGTATAGAAAATAACCTATTAACCCCTAAACCGCCAGCCCCCACATCGCTACAACCTAAATTAAACTATATTAACCCCTAAACCTAACCCTAACGTAACCCTAACCCTAAACCTAACACCCCTAACTTTAACATAATTAAAATAGAGCTAAACTAAATTTACAATTATTAACAAAATAATACCTATTTAAAGCTAAATACATACTACATACTTACCTGTGAAATAAAACCTAAGCTATCTACAATATAACTAATACAAATATTGTAGCTAACTTACGGCTAGATTTAGAGTTTTGTCGGTAACGACCCGCGTAGCTAACGCTGGCTTTTTTCTGTCCGCACCTTTAAAATAACTCTGGTATTGAGAGTCCACAGAATGGCTGTGTTAGGCTCCAAAAAAGGAGCGTAGAGCATATTTAACGCAACTGCAACTCTCGATACCAAAATTGCTTCGTGCTCGTGCACGATTCCCCCATAGGAAACAATGGGGCTGTTTGAGCTGAAAAAAAACCTAACACCTGCAAAAAAGCCGCGTTCAGCTCCTAACGCAGCCCCATTGTTTCCTATGGGGAAACACTTCCTATGTCTGCACCTAACACTCTAACATGTACTCCGAGTCTAAACACCCCTAACCTTACACTTATTAACCCCTATTCTGCCGCCCCCGCTATCGCTGACCCCTGTATATTATTTTTAACCCCTAATCTGCCGCTCCGTAAACCGCCGCTACTTACATTATCCCTATGTACCCTTAATCTGCTGCCCCTAACACCGCCGACCCCTATATTATATTTATTAACCCTTAATCTGCCACCCCCAACGTCGCCTCCACCTGCTTACACTTATTAACCCCTAATCTGCTGACCGGACCTGAGCGCTACTATAATAAAGTTATTAACCCCTAATCCGCCTCACTAACCCTATAATAAATAGTATTAACCCCTAATCTGCCCTCCCTAACATCGCCGACACCTAACTTCAAAAATTAACCCCTAATCTGCCCACTGGAGCTCACAGCTATTCTAATAAATGTATTAACCCCTAAAGCTAAGTCTAACCCTAACACTAACACCCCCCTAAGTTAAATATAATTTTAATCTAACAAAATTAATTAACTCTTATTAAATAAATTATTCCTATTTAAAGATAAATACTTACCTGTAAAATAAATCCTAATATTGCTACAATATAAATTATAATTATATTATAGCTATTTTAGGATTAATATTTATTTTACAGGTAATTTTGTAATTATTTTAACCAGGTACAATAGCTATTAAATAGTTAAGAACTATTTAATAGCTAAAATAGTTAAAATAATTACAAATTTACCTGTAAAATAAATCCTAACCTAAGTTACAATTAAACCTAACACTACACTATCAATAAATTAATTAAATAAAATACCTATAATTATCTACAATTAAACCTAACACTACACTATCAATAAATAAATAAATTAAATACAATTCCTACAAATAAATACAATGAAATAAACTAACTAAAGTACAAAAAATAAAAAAGAACTAAGTTACAAAAAATAAAAAAATATTTACAAACATTTGAAATATATTAAAACAATTTTAAACTAATTACACCTACTCTAAGCCCCCTAATAAAATAACAAAGCACCCCAAAATAAAAAAATGCCCTACCCTATTCCAAATTACTAAAGTTCAAAGCTCTTTTACCTTACCAGCCCTGATCAGGGCCCTTTGCGGGGCATGCCCCAAGAAGTTCAGCTCTTTTGCCTGTAAAAAAAACATACAATACCCCCCCCAACATTACAACCCACCACCCACATACCCCTAATCTAAACCAAACCCCCCTTAAATAAACCTAGCACTAAGCCCCTAAAGATCTCCCTACCTTGAGTCGTCTTCACCCAGCCGAGCCAAATTCTTCATCCAAGCGGAGCAAGAAGAGGTCCTCCATCCGGTAGAAGTCTTCATCCAAGCGGGGCAGAAGAGGTCTTCCATCCGATTGAAGTCTTCATCCAAGAGGCATCTTCTATCGTCAACCATCCAGAGCGGAGCGGCAGCATCCTGAAGACCTCCGACGCGGAACATCCATCCTGGCCGACGACTGAACGACAAATGACGGTTCCTTTAAATGACGTCATCCAAGATGGCGCCCCTCGAATTCCGATTGGCTGATAGGATTCTATCAGCCAATCGGAATTAAGGTAGGAAAAATCTGATTGGCTGATTGAATCAGCCAATCAGATTGAGCTTGCATTCTATTGGCTGATCGGAACAGCCAATAGAATGCGAGCTCAATCTGATTGGCTGATTGGATCAGCCAATCGGATTGAACTTGATTCTGATTGGCTGATTCCATCAGCCAATCAGAATATTCCTACCTTTATTCCGATTGGCTGATAGAATCCTATCAGCCAATCGGAATTCGAGGGACGCTATCTTGGATGACGTCATTTAAAGGAACCGTCATTTGTCGTTCAGTCGTCGGCCAGGATGGATGTTCCGCGTCGGAGGTCTTCAGGATGCTGCCGCTCCACTCCGGATGGATGACGATAGAAGATGCCTCTTGGATGAAGACTTCAATTGGATGGAAGACCTCTTCTGCCCCGCTTGGATGAAGACTTCTACCGGATGGAGGACCTCTTCTTGCTCCGCTTGGATGAAGAATTTGGCTCGGCTGGGTGAAGACGACTCAAGGTAGGGAGATCTTCAGGGGCTTAGTGTTAGGTTTATTTAAGGGGGGTTTGGGTTAGATTAGGGGTATGTGGGTGGTGGGTTGTAATGTTGGGGGGGGTATTGTATTTTTTTTTTTACAGGCAAAAGAGCTGAACTTCTTGGGGCATGCCCCGCAAAGGTTCCTGTTCAGGGCTGGTAAGGTAAAAGAGCTTTGAACTTTAGTAATTTAGAATAGGGTAGGGCATTTTTTTATTTTGGGGGGCTTTGTTATTTAATTGGGGGCTCTGAGTAGGTGTAATTAGTTTAAAATTGTTGTAATATATTTCTAATGTTTGTAAATATTTTTTTATTTTTTGTAACTTAGTTGTTTTTTATCTTTTGTACTTAGTTTTTTTCATTGTATTTATTTGTAGGAATTGTATTTAATTTATTTATTGATAGTGTAGTGTTAGGTTTAATTGTAGATAATTATAGGTATTTTATTTAATTAATTTATTGATAGTGTAGTGTTAGGTTTAATTGTAACTTAGGTTAGGATTTATTTTACAGGTAAATTTGTAATTATTTTAACTATTTTAGCTATTAAATAGTTCTTAACTATTTAATAGCTATTTTACCTGGTTAAAATAATTACAAAGTTACCTGTAAAATAAATATTAATCCTAAAATAGCTATAATATAATTATAATTTATATTGTAGCTATATTAGGGTTTATTTTACAGGTAAGTATTTAGCTTTAAATAGGAATAATTTATTTAATAAGAGTTAATTAATTTCGTTAGATTAAAATTATATTTAGTTAGTGTTAGGGTTAGACTTAGCTTTAGGGGTTAATACATTTATTAGAATAGCGGTGAGCTCCAGTCGGCAGATTAGGGGTTAATAATTGAAGTTAGGTGTCGGGGATGTTAGGGAGGGCAGATTAGCGGTTAATACTATTTATTATAGGGTTAGTGAGGTGGATTAGGGGTTAATAACTTTATTATAGTAGCGCTCAGGTCCGCTCGGCAGATTAGGGGTTAATAAGTGTAGGCAGTTGGAGGCCACGTTGAGGGGGGCAGATAAGGGGTTAATAAATATAATATAGGGGTCGGCGGTGTTAGGGGCAGCAGGTTAGGGGTACATAGCTATAATGTAGGTGGCGGCTCTTTGCGGTTGGCAGATTAGGGGTTAATTATTGTAGGTAGCTGGCTGCGACGTTGTGGGGGGCAGGTTAGGGGTTAATAAATATAATATAGGGGTCGGCGGTGTTAGGGGCAGCAGATTAGGGGTACATAAGGATAACGTAGGTGGCGGTCGGCAGATTAGGGGTTAAAAATTTTTTATCGAGTGGCGGCGATGTAGGGGGGCCTCGGTTTAGGGGTACATAGGTAGTTTATGGGTGTTAGTGTACTTTAGAGTACAGTAGTTAAGTGCTTTATGAACCGGCGTTAGCCCAGAAAGCTCTTAACTACTGACTTTTTTCTGCGGCTGGAGTTTTGTCGTTAGATTTCTAACGCTCACTTCAGACACGACTCTAAATACCGGAGTTAGAAAGATCCCATTGAAAAGATAGGATATGCAAATGACGTAAGGGGATTTGCTATAGATAATAAATCATGAATCTAATGGAAGGTTCCTGATCTGATCAGATGAACCACAGAGGGGGCTAGTAGGTGTATAGCTCAAAGTGTTGTTTATTACAGTGAAAGATAAATAAATTACAATAAATATAAAAAAAATACATATGGTAAAACAGAGGAAATATGACAGCATAATAAATCACAGCATAATAAATCATGGATCCATGATGCCTGTGTAAACACTAATAAAGAAGACTTGACATATGGCAGGTGTATGAATATACAAAGGATTGACCTTCAAATAATGGGACTCCTGACTTTGGAGTATGTGTTGATACAACTGTATCAATCAGGTAAAGGGTAGGATATCCGTTACATGTGTATATATACAATACAAATGAAGGTGTATTTGACAATAGTATCAGTGACAAAGTCCAGCAGTAGTATCCAAAAGGATGGTGATATAATTAGTGTCCAAAGTGGTGTATCAACATTTCCAACTCTTGTGTAGAAAAATGTGTGCAAAAACTGTAGAAAAATGCAGAAAAAATGTAAAAATTCCAGTGTGTATTCACATTGAAGTGAAAGTAAACTAATGAAAAATGAAAAAATAAAGAGGTGAAATATAAAATAAAAAAATGAAAAAATATTTTATTGAAAAGATAACGAAAAAATTATGAAGTGAAAAATGATGAAGTGAAAAATGAGGAAGTGGAAAAAATCTAAATGGTTATTTGATATGAGTGATCCTCAAATAAGATCCTAGATGCTCCTTGTATCTTCCTATACGATTCTGAGTGTCCCTATAATAATTAAAAATGATAGTGTAGATTGTACAAATAAAATGGATAATAGTGAAATTGTGCTTACCAGCTGTGTCGACTCGTTTCGGCCTGTAAAGGCCTTTTTTCAAGACAATAAAGCTGTATATACCATGATGACTTTATATAGGGTGAGTAATTAGATCAATAATGATTGTTTGGGCACCAAAATGTAAATTATGAGACTCCCAGGTCCTGTTTGGTGTCTTGTGGGTATTGGTAGAGAACAAAACTTATTGTCAATACTCAATAATCTTAAAGACAAGAATAATATTGGTGGCTTATTTGACCTTGCATTAAAGTCTTAAGCTGGCATATATATAGCGAATTCATACTGTGTTTATAGTTATCCACAATGACCTGACCGTTGTGTATTTTCATGTCTTGGTCGGCTGTGTTCCCGTGATGTCATATCCGGTTTTCGGATCGATTACGTCATTTCCGGTTTCGGTTACACCGGAAGTGTGTGCAGATATTGTTACGGACTAGGGGATGTCTGCCTGCACTCTAAACCTGAACTTATTAGAGATGGAAATGTTGATACACCACTTTGAACACTAATTATATCACCATCCTTTTGGACACTACTGATGGACTTTGTCACTGATACTATTGTCATATACACCTTCATTAGTATTGTATATATACACGTGTAACGGATATCCTACCCTTCACTGATTGATAAAGTTGTATCAACACATACTCCAAAGTCAGAAGTTCCATTATTTGAAGGTCAATCCTTTGTATATTCATACACCTGCCATATGTCAAGCCTTCTTTATTAGTGTTTACACAGGCATCATGGATCCATGATTAATTATGCTGTCATTTTTCCTATGTTTTACCATTTGTATTTTATTATATTTATTGTAATTTATTATTGATTGTGATTTTATTCTTTCACTGTAATAAACAACACTTTGAGCTAGACATCTACTAGCCCCCTCAGTGGTTCATCTGACCAGATCAGGAACCTTCCATTCGATTCATGATTTATAATCTATAGAAACCTCTGCCTTCATTTTTAGGTGCTTTGCACACCACACCATTATTCAAATCTTCTAGAGGTTAGCTTCCTGGGCACTTGGTCTAACCTTTACCATTTAATACATTTTTTGTCTAGCTCAGATCTTAAGCAGCCAGGACATTAATTTATATCCCTGATGAGAATATGGAATCTTTGATAACACTTAGACAAGAGATATATCTAGATACCCCCTATATTGATAGAGGTGTGAAGGAGGAGAACTGTATAGATGCACACACTCTGTTTTAATGAACTGGAGAAACTGTTAATATCACAATTTAAATATAAGGCAGATATATCATTCTTGAAGTAATGCCTAGAATTAAACATTATACCGAAGGGCCTAATGGTAAATAAAAAATGTGCATTCTCTATATCAGACTCCAAATTTTCAATTAGGTGGGCTGAAGCCCTTACACAAGCATCCAGAACACTAATGAATATTATTGTAGACTATAGAGAAGAACTAATTAAACAGACAGATAATGATATTAGGTAAGATGAAAAAATACTAATGAACTTGGAAAGTTCAGGGACTGACATCACAGAGAGAAAGACCAATCTAGTTAAAAGAGTGACAAAAGTCAGAGAGGAAGTAATTATAAAAAAGACTAAAAAACTGAAAAGGTAGATAGATAAGAAAAATAATGATAACTTCATAAATCCAGAAAAATAAGAAATTGACCTGTAGGGTAAAATGGAAAATGTGACCAAAACTAATACAGAAGATATTAAAGAAAACCCAGCAGAATGGTCAAAAGCAACATATAAAAGAAGGAATTATCCTACATATAATTCATATAGACATAATTATAAAAGCCGGAATATGAACACTCAGTTTTCGGATAGGACACATTTTCAAGATAGTCCAGGTAGGGACTATCGGCAAAGAGACAACTACAACTATACCCACTATAATCAAACATGGGATAAAAGAGAGAGTTTTGATCATTATAACCATAGAGGTTGGAAACCATCACATTATAGACAAGAACCTTATCAGAATAACGGCTACAGAATGCAAGGAAATGAGACAAGAGAGAGAGCCACTGAGTATGCCAACCAAGATAGAGGTATAGGATATAGAGAGAGGTATTACCACAACCAAGAGTATTACCCTATTGAGAACTATGAAAGAAGCCACCAAAGATACCAAAATAGAGGGCAAGAAGAAAATAGTTACTACACCAGCAGACATGGATATAACTGAAATGATAAATATCCAGAGAGAGATACCTGTAAGACATCATATTGGAATAAGACACATTCAGATGTCCAAGGGAGAGGACCCCAGGAACGATACAATTACAAAAAGCAAAGAGAAAATAACAATGTCTCCAAATGGAAAGAATAAGCACAAAAAAGAAAAGATGGGAGATCAAAGAACAGACGATATACCCCTAAACAAAACACCTTCATCCTCATATTTTTTAGAATTGAATCAGCCTGCGGTGAAAGACAAAGAGTTATTGCAAATCAGATGAAAGGATCTGGAACCAAGAAATACTACTCCAACAAACTCAAAAAGAAAACCCATAGAGGGAAGAGGGGAGGTATCAGAATAAAGAAATGCCAAAGATCTACATCTCCAACTCAAGATGGAAAGACAACGAAGGATGGAATTTTTAACCTTAGCTCACATAATTTGATGGAAGATGAGAGGGAAGTACTAAGATATAGCCTTACCTTCGCTCCAGCCAGAAGTCTGGACAAGTTTCAATCCTATGCAAACAAAAAATAATTCATAAGGAAACTAACCTTAAAAAGGTACTTTATGAGATCTCCAATGGAGACACTGGCACCCAGAAGTTATACTACAAACATGGGACAAAATACATTTGTACATACCAATCTTAAACCAAAGTCAACTTTTTATCCTGTTGCTATGAAAGGGAACGCCATTGAGAAGTTCAAAACTATGGTTAGCAATGAGATAAGAAACATCAACCCAAAAAGATTGAAACATGTAAAATGGAATCTATCAAAGAAACAGATGGAGACCATCAAGAAACTTGAAACTAATAACCAGCTAACCATCAGACCCACTAACAAAGGAGGAGGGATTGCAATCCTCAATAGTCTACTCGGTGATCCAATGACATATCAGAAACTTCGTAATAATCCTGGGGAAGAATTCCAGAAGGAACTAAAAGACCTGCTAGGGAAGGCCAAAACACTAGGAATACTGAATGAGAAAGAATTCAGATATTTAGATGTGAAATATCCAATCACACCAATATTGTATCATTTACCAAAGATACATAAATCGCTTCACAACCCTCCCGGTAGGCCAATCATTTCTGGGATAGGATCACTTACCAGCAACCTCTCGGAATATGTTGATAAAAACTTGCAAAAATATGTGAGACAACTTCCTTCATTTTTTAAAGATTCTACACAGGTCTTAAATACTTTGAACTCCACTCCCTGGGAAGAAGGGTATCTACTGGCAACTTGTGAAGTAACAGCACTATGCACCAGTATTCCACATAAAGAAGGTTGTGAAGCTATAAGCTTCTTCCTAGACAGTGATCCAGAAATGCCTAAAGAACAGGCTGACTTTATATTGGATAGCATACAGTATATCCTGACCCATAATTACTTTTGTAATGAGGGGAAACACTACAAACAAATCTTCAGTACAGCAATGGGGACCAGGTTCGCGCCTAGTTATGCAAACCTCTATATGGGAGAAGATATTTTGGGAATCATGCCCAGCTATACCATAGATACATAGACGACATACTGATCATATGGAAAGGTACATCTGAAGACTTCGAATACACAATAGAGGTTATGAATAAAAATACTCTAAATCTGAAATTCACACATGTATGGAGTAAAACAGATAGGCTAGATTTAGAGTTATGCTGCCAAAGGGGTGCGTTAGCTACGCTGGCTTTTTTTCTCCCGCACCTTTTAAATACTGCTGGTATTTAGAGTTCACAGAAGGGCTGCGTTAGGCTCCAAAAATGGAGCGTAGAGCATATTTACCGCCACTGCAACTCTCAATACCAGCGTTCCTTACGGGCGCGGCCAGCTTCAAAAACGTGCTTGTGCACAATTCCCCCATAGGAAACAATGGGGCTGTTTGAGCTGAAAAAAACCTAACACCTGCAAAAAAGCAGCGTTCAGCTCCTAACGCAGCTACATTGTTTCCTATGGGGAAACACTTCCTAAGTCTGCAACTAACACCCTAACATGTACCCCGAGTCTAAACACCCCTAACCTTACACTTATTAACCCCTAATCTGCCACCCCCGCTATCGCTGACCCCTGCATATTATTATTAACCCCTAATCTGCCGCTCCATACACCGCCGCAACCTACATTATACCTATGTACCCCTAATCTGCTGCCCCTAACACCGCCTACCCCTATATTATGTTTATTAACCCCTAATCTGCCGCCCCCAATGTCGCCTCCACCTACCTACAATAATTAACCCCTAATCTGCCGACCAGATCTCACCGCTACTATAATAAATGTATTAACCCCTAAAGCTAAGTCTAACCCTAACACTAACACCCCCCTAAGTTAAATATAATTTTAATCTAACAAAATAAATTAACTCTTATTAAATAAATTATTCCTATTTAAAGCTAAATACTTACCTGTAAAATAAATCCTAATATAGCTACAATATAAATTATAATTATATTGTAGCTATTTTAGGATTAATATTTATTTTACAGGCAACTTTGTAATTATTTTAACCAGGTACAATAGCTATTAAATAGTTAATAACTATTTAATATTTACCTAGTTAAAATAATTACAAAATTACCTGTAAAATAAATCCTAACCTAAGTTACAATTAAACCTAACACTACACTATCAATAAATAAATTAAATAAAATACCTACAATTATCTACAATTAAACCTAACACTACACTATCAATAAATTAATTAAATACAATACCTACAAATAAATATAATGAAATAAACTAACTAAAGTACAAAAAATAAAAAAGAACTAAGTTACTAAAAATAAAAAAATATTTACAAACATTAGAAAAATATTACAACAATTTTAAACTAATTACACCTACTCTAAGCCCCCTAATAAAATAACAAAGACCCCCAAAATAAAAAAATGCCCTACCCTATTCTAAAATTAAAATAGAAAACCTCTTTTACCTTACCAGCCCTGAACAGGGCCCTTTGCGGGGCATGCCCCAAAGAATTCAGCTCTTTTGCCTGTAAAAAAAAACATACAATACCCCCCCCCACAACATTACAACCCACCACCCACATAACCCTAATCTAACCCAAACCCCCCTTAAATAAACCTAACACTAAGCCCCTGAAGATCTCCCTACTTTGTCTTCACCACACCGGGTCCCGATCTGTCCAGAAGAGCCTCCGAAATCTTCATCCAAGCCCAAGCAGGGGCTGAAGAGTGACGTCCATCCTCTGGCTGAAGTCTGGATCCAAGCGGCAAATGAAGAAGTCCATCTTCGGGAAGAAATCTTCATCCTACCCGGACAGAAGAGGACATCCGGACCGGCAAACATCTTCATCCAAGCCGCATCTTCTATGTTGTTCCATCGGATGACGAGCGGCTGATCTTGAAGACCTCCGGCGTGGATCCATCCTCTTTGTTCGACGTCCAACTGAAGAATGAAGGTTCCTTTAAGGGACGTCATTCAAGATGGTGTCCCTCGAATTCCGATTGGCTGATAGGATTCTATCAGCCAATCGGAATTAAGGTAGGAAAATTCTGATTGGCTGATGGAATCAGCCAATAAGATTCAAGTTCAATCCGAATTTCAATCAGTTCAATCAGAATTTTCCTACCTTAATTCCGATTGGCTGATAGAATCCTATCAGCCAATCGGAATTCGAGGGACGCCATCTTGAATGACGTCCCTTAAAGGAACCTTCATTCTTCAGTTGGACGTCGAACAAAGAGGATGAAGATGTTTGCCAGTCTGGATGTCCTCTTCTGCCCGGATAGGATGAAGATTTCTTCCCGAAGATGGACTTCTTCATTTGCCGCTTGGATCCAGACTTCAGCCGGAGGATGGACGTCACTCTTCAGCCCCTGCTTGGGCTTGGATGAAGATTTCGGAGGCTCTTCTGGACAGATCGGGACCCGGTGTGGTGAAGACAAGGTAGGGAGATCTTCAGAGGCTTAGTGTTGAAGATGCCGCTTGATAGAAGACTTCAGCCCGATCATGGACCTCTTCAGCTCCCGCTTGGATGAAGACTTCAGTCGGATCATGGACATCTTCAGCCCCCCGCTTGGGCTTGGATCAAGACATCGGAGGCTCTTCTGGATCGATCGGTGAACCCGGCGTGGTGAAGACAAGGTAGGAAGATCTACAGGGGCTTAGTGTTAGGTTTATTTAAGGGGGGTTTGGGTTAGATTAGGGGTATGTGGGTGGTGGGTTGTAATGTTGGGGGGGGTATTGTATGTTTTTTTTACAGGCAAAAGAGCAGAATTCTTTGGGGCATGCCCCGCAAAGGGCCCTTTTCAGGGCTTGTAAGGTAAAAGAGCTTTTCTATTTTAATTTTAGAATAGGGTAGGGTATTTTTTTTATTTTGGGGGTCTTTGTTATTTTATTAGGGGGCTTAGAGTAGGTGTAATTAGTTTAAAATTGTTGTAATATTTTTCTAAGATTTGTAAAAAAATTTTTATTTTTTGTAACTTAGTTCTTTTTTATTTTTTGTACTTTAGTTAGTTTATTTAATTGTATTTATTTGTAGGTATTGTATTTAATTAATTTATTGATAGTGTAGTGTTAGGTTTAATTGTAGATAATTGTAGGTATTGTATTTAATTTATTTATTGATAGTGTAGTGTTAGGTTTAATTGTAACTTAGGTTAGGATTTATTTTACAGGTAATTTTGTAATTATTTTAACTAGGTAGCTATTAAATAGTTATTAACTATTTAATAGCTATTGTACCTGGTTAAAATAAATACAAAGTTGCCTGTGAAATAAATATTAATCCTAAAATAGCTACAATATAATTATAATTTATATTGTAGCTATATTAGGGTTTATTTTACAGGTAAGTATTTAGCTTTAAATAGGAATAATTTATTTAATAAGATTTAATTTATTTTGTTAGAATAAAATTATATTTAACTTAGGGGGGTGTTAGTGTTAGGGTTAGACTTAGCTTTAGGGGTTAATACATTTATTATAGTAGCGGTGTGGTCCGGTCGGCAGATTAGGGGTTAATAATTGTAGGTACGTGGAGGCGACGTTGGGGGCGGCAGATTAGGGGTTAATAAATATAATATAGGGGTCGGCTGTGTTAGGGGCAGCAGATTAGGGGTACATAGGTATAATGTAGGTTGCGGCGGTGTACGGAATGGCAGATTAGGGGTTAAAAAAAATATGCATGTGTCAGTGATAGCGGGGGCGGCAGATTAGGGGTTAATAAAAATAATATAGGGGTCGGTGGTATTAGGGGCAGCAGATTAGGGGTACATAGGGATAATGTAGGTGGCGGCGGTGTACAGAGCGGCAGATTAGGGGTTAAACATTTTTAATAGAGTGGCGGCGATGTGGGGGGGCCTTGGTTTAGGGGTACATAGGTAGTTTATGGGTGTTAGTGTACTTTAGAGCACAGTAGTTAGGAGCGTTATAAACCGGCGTTAGCCCAGAAGGCTCTTAACTACTGACTTTTTTCTGCTGCTGGAGTTTTGTCGTTAGATTTCTAACGCTCACTTCAGCAAAGACTCTAAATACCAGCGTTAGAAAGATCCCATTGAAAAGATAGGATACGCAAATGGCGTAGGGGGATCTGCGGTATGGAAAAGTTGCGGCTGCAAAGTGAGCGTTAGACCCTTTCCTGACTGACTCCAAATACCAGCGGGCGGTAAAAACCAGCGTTAGGAGCCTCTAACGCTGGTTTTGACGGCTACCGCCCAACTCTAAATCTAGGCCATATTGTATTTCTGGATTTAAAGATAGAAGCTAACAATGGAGAATGGGAGACATCAACACCCTTCAAAGAAGTTGACAACAACAATTATATTCACAATCTCAGCTGTCACCACGAGAAGTGGAAAAACAATATTCTGAAGGGCCAACTTCTAAAGATTCGAAAAAATTGCTCAAACACTGTAAAGTGGGAAGAACAAGCAATGCAACTTAAAAATAAATTCATGGAAAGTGGATATTGCGAATATTTATTAGATCTCAAAATAGAAGAAATAAGAGGGATTGAAAGAGAAGAGCTTATAAGATATAAAGACCGAAGAAAACCAGAGACAGAAGAGTTAATAAATATCCCAATGATAACTGAATACAGCAGTAACAAACATATCATTGAAAGAATTTAAAAAAAAAAACACCTGTTAAAAGAAGATGATCTAATCGGAGACAAACTTCCCCAACAACCGAAATGTGTCTATAGAAAAACAGACAATCTGAAAAATAGACTGGCACCAAGTATACAAAGGACACAAAGGTCCAAAACTAATAATATATATGGAAAGAAACTTAAAGGCTTCTTCCCATGTTCAAATTGTAAAGCCTTCAAATGCGGGAAAAAAACAAAGAAATTCCAATCATATCACACCAAAGAAGAACACAACATTGAAGACCTGATAAGATGACAAGACAAAGGAATTATTTACCTAATAAAATGCACATGTGGACTACAGTATGTCGGCCAGACATCGAGATCTTTAAAAGATAGAATAAGAGAACACATACTGTTGTTAGAAAAATCAAATATGGATACAGTCCTGTACAAGCATTTCTCAACTAAACATCAAGGTGATATTAAAGATTTAAAGTTTATGGGCATACAAAAGGTCAGAAGAAATTGGAAAAGTGGTGATTATGAGAAAAAACTTTTGACTACAAAATGGATATTTCTGCTGGACTGCTTACATTCAAAAGGCCTTAATAATAAAGATGATCTTGTCCACCTTCTAAATATATAATCATCCAGATATATTAATCAAATGTACATTCCCAGTTCACATGTTTAATCCTACTAGTCCTCTGGGCACATTGAATTCCTTCCCTATAGATGGAAATAGTAAAAAGCCAGCATTATATAAGATAACTTAAATACAGTTGTTTTCAAGACTCTTGATTCAAGATTGGATCACTCTCAGCTCTTTTCCACAAATCCTCGAATGGTTATTTCTGGACCATTTGAACAAACATGGATCTGACATATAAGATTAAAAACTAACATTGACTCCCATGACTCTCCCGCACTGATGGTAGATGAGATTAAGGGGCCTATTTATCAAAGGTCTTGCGGACCTGATCTGACAGTGCGGATCAGGTCTGCAAGACCTCGCTGAATGCAGAGAGCAATACGCTCTCCATATTCAGCATTGCACCAGCAGCTCTGGTGAGCTGCTGGTGCAACGCCACCCCCTGCAGACTTGCGGCCAATCGGTCGCCAGCAGGGGGGTGTCAATTACCCGATCGAACTCGATCGGGATGATTTCCGGCAATTCCTGTCTGCCTCATCAGAGTAGGCGGACAGGGTCATGGAGCAGCGGTCTTTAGACCGCTGCTTCATAACTGGTGTTTCTGGCGACTCTGAAGACTCGCCAGAAACACAGGCCCACAAGCTCCATTCGGAGCTTGATAAATGGGCCCCTAAATCTACTATTAGACGAGATCTTCCTATGCACAAAATCTAAAACCATTAAATATTCTTCTCCTGATAGATCGCTCAGGAACCACTGAAATGCTCCTTAGCATCATAGGCACCATTAAGAATATGTCTAGACTGAACATTGTAGCTAGGAATTCAACCATTTCAATCTATCCTCCTCCCCAGGTCACCCTCTGAGATTTGACTTTTTACATCCCATATAGGTACATAAACCTTAATTCATTGGTGCATTAAAGCTCCACAGCTAATAGCCAGGATACTGACTATTCAAACATTAATAATTTACATACCAATATGGGATTAACGCACAAAGCTCCAAGAGTCCCTGACTCTGTATATTATGAAATAAATTATAGTTCTATATTGACAGCTGATGTTATAGAAGCTGTTGATTACAGTCCTCCCATCTAGTTTACTCGTTTTTAGCACAACCTCAACACTCACTACAAAGAAGCTAATAGTGATATATAACATTCTACACTAAATTTGAGTTTAATAATCCAATTTAAAGTGTAAATGTTTTCAATATTAATTCACTAAAATGCAAGATATAATATCATCCAGGAGCCGACCTAAGATGGTTCAGCTGATAAAAATATTTTTAATATTCAAATAATAATATATTTTTTAAATATTATTAAACTCAAATTACCTTTTAATAACAGACAACATCCACAATCTGCAATAAGGCCAACAATAAAGTAATCTCACTCTCTCTCTGTTTAATCAAATGTTTTTTAATCAAATGTTTTATTTAATAGCAGATTATATCCACACCTGCAATATGACACATGATTTCAAGTTTTAAGAATGAATTGTCCATGTTTCAAGAATTTGTATATTAAGGAAATTGTTTTCTGTTTTCCTTAACCTATAATACCTGCTGATATTATATATCCAAATAGCACACATCGACAATGGAAGGGCCGATCAGGTTTCTGTTAAAACCCTTGAGCACCCTTATCAATTTGCACCTTATGTGAGTGATGCCCGCATTTTATAGTTACACTTGATTATTTATACTCTTGAACTTTTTCATTAAGATACCTTAAACTGTTATTACCATCATTCACCTTGTTGTATATACCACATTCATGTATGTTAATTATCTACTTGGACCATCTGTTCTTTATGTGCATACGAATCATAGACAGAGTCATATGGTCTTAAACCCATATGTGATTGATGTTTTGCTTTATCTTATTGCCCAAATTTATACTTTTGTAAGTTTTTATGCAGATATCTTTACATTGTTATTATCATTCCTATTGTCTATACTGTGTCTACCATTGTTTTTTATATGCATAAGAATCACAGACCTAGATATATGGTTAATGCACTTTTTATTCCCACATAGACATGTGCACCACACTGATCCAAGATTGGTTAACCATATTATATGCCCATCCTGCTTATTTTGTAAATCCATTCCCTAGATTCTGATCCTGATTTCTAGTAAGTTCAGGTTTAGAGCGCAGGCAGACATCCCCTAGTCTGTAACAATATCCACACACACTTCAGGTGTAACTGAAACCGGAAATGACGTCATCGATCCTAAACCGGATATGACATCACGGGAACACGACCGACCAAGACATGAAAATACACAGTGGTCAGGTCATTGTGGATAACTATAAACACAGTATGAATTCCCTATATATATGCCAGCTTAAGACTTTAATGCAAGGTCAAATAAGCCACCAATATTATTCTTGTCTTTAAGATAGAGTATTGACAATAAGTTTAGTTCTCTACCAATACCCACAAGACACCAAACAGGAAGTGGCCGTCTCATAAATTACGTTTTGGCGCTCAAACAATCATTATTGATCTAATTACTCACCCTATATAAAGCCATCACTGTATATACAGCTTTATTGTCTTGAAAAAGGCCTTTATAGGCCAAAACACGTCAACACAGCTGGTAAGCACAATTTCACTATTATCCATTGTATTTGTACAATCTACACTATTGTTTTTAATTTTTATAGGGACACTCAGAATCGTATATGAAGATACAAGGAGCATCTAGGATCCTATTTGAGGATCACTCCTATCAAATAACCATTTAGATTTTTTCCACTTCATCATTTTTTCATTATCTTTTTTAAAATATTTTTTCATTTTTTCACTTAATTTTTCATCTCTTTATTTTTTCATTTTTGATTAGTTCAATTTCACTTCAATGTGAATACACACTGGAATTTTTACATTTTTTCGGCATTTTTTCTACAGTTTTTGCACACCTTTTTCTACACAAGAGTTGGAAATGTTGATACACCACTTTGGACACTAATTATATCACCATCCTTTTGGACACTACTGCTGGACTTTGTCACTGATACTATTGTCATATACACCTTCATCAGTATTCTATATATACACGTGTAACAGATATCCTATCCTTCACTGATTGATACAGTTGTATCAACACATACTCCAAAGTCAGGAGTCCCATTATTTGAAGGTCAATCCTTTGTAAATTCATACACCTGCCATATGTCAAGCCTTCTTTATTAGTGTTTACACAGACCATTTGTATTTTATTATATTTATTATTGATTGTGATTTTAATCTTTCACTGTAATAAACAACACTTTGAGCTAGACACCCACTAGCCCCCTCAGTGGTTCATCTGACCAGATCAGGAACCTTACATTCGATTCATCATTTATTATCTATAGCAACCTCAGCCTTCTTTTTTGCACACCACACTATTATTTAAATCTTCATTTGGCCGGCTAGGAGGCCTTTGTACAAAGCTAGAGGTTAACTTCCTGGGCACTTGGTCTAAGCTTTACCAGATCGTCAGGGGTTAGTATTAGTTTTTTTTTTTTAAGGGGTTTTAAGGTGGGTTTTTATTTTAGATTAGGGTTTGGGCAGCAAAAGAACTAAATGCCCTTTTCAGGGCAATAGGTAGATTAGTTTTTTTTAGAATTAGGTTTTTTAATTTGGGGGGTTGGTTGGGTGGTGGGTTTTACTGTTGGGGGGTCTTTGTAATTTTTTTTCACAGAAAGAACTGATACCTTTTGGGAAATGCCCCACAAAAGGCCCTATTAAGGGCTATTGGTAGTTTATTGTAGGCTAGGTTTTTTTATTTTGGGTGGGCTATTTTATTTTGATAGGACTATTAGATTAGGTGTAATTCTTTTTTATTCTGGATAATTTAGTTTGTTATTTTTGTAATTTAGTGTTTGTTATTTTTTCTAATGTAGTCTTTTTTATTTTTTGTAATTAGATACTTTGTAATTTTTAGAGTAGTGTTAGGATTTTTTTTTAATGTGTAGTTTAGTTTTATTTAATTGATAGTTAGTTTAATTTTAGTTTAATAATTATATTAGTTTAATTGTTAGTTTAAACTTAGTTCTTTTAATTTGACAGGTTAGTTTTAATTTAATTTAATATAGGGAAATTGTAATTTTAATATAAAGGTAGGGGGCGTTACGTTTAGGGGTTACTAGTTTAATTTAGTGCAATGTGGGAGCTTTCGGTTAAAGGGGTTTATAGTTTACTTTAGTATATTTCGTTGTGGGGGGCTTGTGGTTTAGGGGTTAATAGGTTTATTATAGTGGCAGCGGTGTAGGGCTTAATAACTTAAGTATAGTGTGGGCGATATGGGCGGATGGCAGATTAGGGGTTAATAATATTTAAATAGTGAAAAAATACAAAATAAAATCAGAGGCGCCCTCAAATACTAGCTGCTAGTGTATTGCAAGTATTGATGTGCTATGTACTGCAACAAAGTGATAATTGTGAAACCTATCACTAATAGCTGTGATATGTATCAATGTACTAAATAGTGTATATACAACGTGACAACCTATATATATATATATAAATTGATAGACAAAAAGAAAATAATACATATATAGTTACTACAATGATATGACTATCTCCTTTACGGTTATAACAAAGATAGTCCACACTCTAAGAGATATTTCGCAAATCTCCAAGCAGCAGACTCATTCCAGATTGATGTTGGCAGTCGCAGGTTCTGTTAAAAGAGAAAAAGAGAAGAGGCGCCAAATGGTGTGTATCGTTTGAACTTCAGCAGGCCAAGCCCCCAAAAGAATCTTACTTACAAAATTTCCAGCACTTGAGAAGTGCCACAAATGCCTTCTGAACTGTTTGCAGCCGTCCAGCTAGCTGTATTTAACCATTTTTTTTTGTTTCACACAGCATAATATTGAAGCAGTACTGGTTAAATACAGCTAGCTGGACGGCTGCAAACAGTTCAGAAGGCATTTGTGGCACTTCTCAAGTGCTGGAAATCTTGTAAGTAAGATTCTTTTGGGGGCTTGGCCTGCTGAAGTTCAAACGATACACACCATTTGGCGCCTCTTCTCTTTTTCTCTTTTAATATTTAAATAGTGTTTGCGATGCGGGAGGTCGGCGGTTTAGGATTTAATAACTTTAGTATAGTGGTGACGATGTCGGGGAGCAGCGGGATAGGGGTTAATAATTTTTATTAGTGGCAGAGATGTCGGGAGCGGCAGATTAGGGCTTAATAGGTTTAATATAGTATTTGCGAGGCGGAAGGGCCTCCATTTATTGGGTTAATAGGTAGTTTAAGGCTGTTTAGTGTACTTTGTAGCAGTTTAGTTATAAGTTTTATGTAATAGTTTTGTAGCGTAAAACTCATAACTACTGCTCTCAGATTGCGAAACGGATCTTGTCGGTATAGGCTGGAACGCAAGCTTTTTAGCCTCACCGCAAAACTCATAATGGCAGCGATATGGAAGTCCCATGAAAAAACGTCAATTTTACGTGTGCAGGACTGACATTGCGGTACAGGCTAAAAGGCTTGCGGTACAGCTATACCGAAAAGACTTGTAATGGCTGCAGTGCTGTTTTAACACTGAAATTACCATTTTTTTTCACACAAATGCAAAACTCGTAATCTAGGCGTATGTAAGAAACACTAAAACAGATGACTTGCTTTTTTTAACTATTAACAGTACTGAAAACAAAAATGTCCTTTTAAGAGACACAACTAGTGCACCAGCAGCCACTAGCAGTAATGCAACAAAAGGTAAGAAGAACTTTTTCAACTTACAAGTAAAATAACTTAGTAAAAAAAAAATATGAATTTATTGTTATTAACTATTAACTTAGTACTGAAAACAAAAATGTCCCTTTAAGAGACACAACCAGTCCCCCAGTAATGCTAGCAGCAATGCAACAAAAGGTAAGAAGAACTTTTTCAACTTACAAGTAAGTAAGTAATATAACTTTTAAAAAAATGAGAACTTGTTTTTGAAGTATTAATAATTATAATATATCTGTTTCTGTATATCTGTATATTCATCTATTCTAATCTCTCTTTAAAGCAGTCAGTTGCACAATCATATATTATTAGCAAAAAATAGCAAATGTCTCTCAGTGAGGAGGCACAGCAATCACACAGGTACTGATACACAATGGTCTGAGGCTAAAAACGTTAGGCAGTAACATAAAATTCCCGCTCTGACTTCAATCCCTCCCCTTGAGAATGCTGAATGGACAGAAAACGTCACAAGCTTCCACTGACAGGCTACTATAACCAGTCAATCTATTCGGAACTCAGTGGTTGCAATATCCTGACGTGCATTAAATACAATTGTGCTCAAGCAAACGCATTTACTTTCAACTTGTAATACGCTCACTACTTCCGACACAGACAACCGCGATAAACCCGATATTGCTCATGTATAACAGTTGACGCGCCACTTGTAATCTATTAAAAGTCTATTACATGTGAGACATTCTTTCCAGAACAAAGAGGCATGGATCGGTTGTATAAAGATATATAAAAAAAAAACAATGGGGTTCCTAGCTAAAGGTGGAGTCAACGGGAAAACCAAAATGATAACAAAATAACAAATAAGAATGAATGGTAAATATAAAAAACAGTATATTTATTCTAAATCCTAAACATACAATATATGTATTCTATATCTTAAACATAAAATATATATATGCATATATCCTAAAAACTGCTAAGAATTCCCATAAATAAAATGAGATAAAATGAGATAAAAATATACCCGGGATTCCTTTCGGGTTCCTCAGTTCTCTTTAGAAGCGTGGTTATGTGTCCTATGCAGACTATACATATGTCATAGGATATTATATTAACTGAGAGATAAAGTTAATAATACAATGCCCTAAGAGCGGCGGCCTATATACATTTCTGGTTGTGCTGTGCACAATACCTTAGATGGTGTCCTCAAAAACAACTAAATAGCATAAGAATACACCAATCCAGGTTATAAATGTAAATATAAAGTGAATACAAGATGCAAAATTATATAGTGTAAAATATACACTATATAATTTTGCATCTTGTATTCACTTTATATTTACATTTATAACCTTGATTGGTGTGCTCTTCTGCTATTTAGTTGTTTTTGAGGACACCATCTAAGGTATTGTGCACAGCACAACCAGAATTGTATACAGGCTGCCTGTTCCAGATTATATGGACTTTATGTTCAGTTTGTTTATTTACGGCTAGATTTAGAGTTTTGTCGGTAAGGACCCGCGTAGCTAACGCTGGCTTTTTCTGGCCGCACCATAAAAATAACTCTGGTATTGAGAGTCCACATAAAGGCTGCGTTAGGCTCCAAAAAAGGAGCGTAGAGCATATTTAATGCAGCTTCAACTCTCGATACCAGCCTCAAAAACGTGCTCGTGCATGATTCCCCCATAGGAAACAATGCCGCGTTCAGCTCCTAACGCAGCCCCATTGTTTGCTATGGGGAAACACTTCCTATGTCTGCACCTAACACCCTAACATGTACCCCGAGTCTAAACACCCCTAGCCTTACACTTATTAACCCCTAATCTGCCGCCCCCGCTATCGCTGACCCCTGCATATTATTTTTAACCCCTAGTCTGCCGCTCCGTAAACCGCCACTACTTACATTATCCTTATGTACCCCTAATCTGCTGCCCCTAACACCACCAACCCCTATATTATATTTATTAACCCCTAATCTGCCCCCCACAACGTCGCCTCCACCTGCCTACACTTATTAACCCCTAATCTGCCAAGCGGACCGCACCACTATCATAATAAAGTTATTAACCCCTAATCCGCCTCACTAACCCTATAATAAATAGTATTAACCCCTAATCTGCCCTCCCTAACATCGTCGACACCTAACTTCAATTATTAATTGTTATTATTTAGAATAATTAATTATTCTAATAAATGTATTAACCCCTAAAGCTAAGTCTAACCCTAACACTAACACCCCCTAACTTAAATATAATTTAAATCTAACAAAATTAATTAACTCTTATTAAATAAATTATTCCTATTTAAAGCTAAATACTTACCTGTAAAATAAATCCTTATATAGCTACAATATAAATTATATTTATATTATAGCTATTTTAGGATTAATATTTATTTTACAGGTAACTTTGTATTTATTTTAACCAGGTACAATAGCTATTAAATAGTTAAGAAATATTTAATAGCTAAAATAGTTAAAATAATTACAAAATTACCTGTAAAATAAATCCTAACCTAAGTTACAATTAAACCTAACACTATACTATCATTAAATTAATTAAATAAAATGCCTACAATTACCTACAATTAAACCTAACACTACACTATCAATACATTAATTAAATACAATACCTACAAATAACTACAATGAAATAAACTAACTAAAGTACAAAAACTAAAAAAGAACTAAGTTACAAAAAATAAAAAAATATTTACAACGGAACAGCCAATAGAATGCGAGCTCAATCTGATTGGCTGATTGGATCAGCCAATCGGATTGAACTTGATTCTGATTGGCTGATTCCATCAGCCAATCAGAATATTCCTACCTTAATTCCGATTGGCTGATAGAATCCTATCAGCCAATTGGAATTCAAGGGACGCCATCTTGGATGATGTCCCTTAAAGGAACCATCATTCTTCAGTTGGACGTCGCCGGATGAAGATGGGTCCGCGGTGGAGGTCTTCAGGATGGAGCCGGTCCTCATCGGATGAAGATAGAAGATGCCGCTTGGAAGATGATGGTTGCCGGTCCGGATCTACTCTTCTTCCCGGATAGGATGAAGACTTTGGAGCCTCTTCTGACCTCTTCAGCCACCAGATGATGGATCGCCAGCCCCCGCTTGGGTTGGATGAAGATTTTGGAGCCAGGACCGATCGGTGATACCCGGTGAGGTGAAGACAAGGTAGGATGATCTTCACGGGCTTAGTGTTAGGTTTATTTAAGGGGGGTTTGGGTTAGATTAGGGGTATATGGGTGGTGGGTTGTAATGTTGGGGGGGTATTGTATGTTTTTTTTACAGGCAAAAGAGCTGAACTTCTTGGGGCATGCCCCGCAAAGGGCCCTGTTCAGGGCTGGTAAAGTAAAAGAGCTTTGAACTTTAGTAATTTAGAATAGGGTAGGGCATTTTTTATTTTGGGGGTCTGTTATTTTATTAGGGGGCTTAGAGTAGGTGTAATTAGTTTAAAATTGTTGTAATATTTTTTGTATGTTTGTAAATATTTTTTTTTTATTTTTTGTAACTTAGTTCTTTTTTATTTTTTGTACTTTAGTTAGTTTATTTCATTGTAGTTATTTGTAGGCATTGTATTTAATTAATGTATTGATAGTGTAGTGTTAGGTTTAATTGTAGGTAATTGTAGGTATTTTATTTAATTAATTTAATGATAGTATAGTGTTAGGTTTAATTGTAACTTAGGTTAGGATTTATTTTACAGGTAATTTTGTAATTATTTTAACTATTTTAGCTATTAAATAGTTCTTAACTATTTAATAGCTATTGTACCTGGTTAAAATAAATACAAAGTTACCTGTAAAATAAATATTAATCCTAAAATAGCTATAATATAAATATAATTTATATTGTAGCTATATAAGGATTTATTTTACAGGTAAGTATTTAGCTTTAAATAGGAATAATTTATTTAATAAGAGTTAATTAATTTCGTTAGATTTAAATTATATTTAAGTTAGGGGGGTGTTAGTGTTAGGGTTAGACTTAGCTTTAGGGGTTAATACATTTATTAGAATAGCAGTGAGCTCCGGTCGGCAGATTAGGGGTTAATAATTGAAGTTAGGTGTCGGCGATGTTAGGGAGGGCAGATTAGGGGTTAATACTATTTATTATAGGGTTAGTGAGGCGGATTAGGGGTTAATAACTTTATTATAGTAGCGGTGCGGTCCGCTCGGCTGATTAGGGGTTAATAAGTGTAGGCAGGTGGAGGCGACGTTGAGGGGGGCAGATTAGGGGTTAATAAATATAATATAGGGGTCGGCGGTGTTAGGGGCAGCAGATTAGGGGTACATAAGGATAACTTAAGTAGCGGCGCTTTGCGGTCGGCAGATTAGGGGTTAATTATTGTAGGTAGCTGGCTGCGACGTTGTGGGGGCAGGTTAGGGGTTAATAAATATAATATAGGGGTCGGCGGTGTTAGGGGCAGCAGATTAGGGGTACATAAGGATAACGTAGGTGGCGGTCGGCAGATTAGGGGTAAAAAAATTAAATTGAGTGGCGGCGATGTGGGGGGCCTCGGTTTAGGGGTACATAGGTAGTTTGGGTGTTAGTGTACTTTAGAGTACAGTAGTTAAGAGCTTTATGAACCGGCGTTAGCCCAGAAAGCTCTTAATTACTGACTTTTTTCTGCGGCTGGAGTTTTGTCGTTAGAATTCTAACGCTCACTTCAGACACGACTCTAAATACCGGAGTTAGAAAAATCCCATTGAAAAGATAGGATAAGCAATTGACGTAAGGGGATCTGCGGTATGGAAAAGTTGCGGATGAAAAGTGAGCGTTAGACCCTTTTTTGAGTGACTCCAAATACCGGAGGTAGCCTAAAACCAGCATTAGGAGCCTCTAACGCTGGTTTTCACGGCTACCGCCAAACTCCAAATCTAGGCCTTAGTTTGTTTATATTGTTTAATTTCAAGCTTTGGAGTAAGTAGGAGGCGCCACTTATGGGATTTTGTGTGTGCTTGGGCACACCATTCTCTCTCTGTTTTTAATTCTGCAGATTACTAAATTTATTATATTTAAACTGCTCACTTTAAAATAAGCAGAAGAAATACCTTATAATAGTCTCTACAAATTTCTTCTTATTGGAGCACCAATGATTTTGCAATTCGATAATTGGTGCAAATTCTTCAAAGCTATAATAGAACTAAAAATAGCTCAGCCCAGGCACAGCCAAAGCCAAGGAAGCATTAAAAGGGCAAACCAAGTTATTGAAAATATGTTAAAAATGTGAATGACCAACAACAGTACCAACAAGTGTAATGAAAGAGCATAATTTGTGCAATTTATGAAAAACAATGTGAAGGAGCCAAGTTTGGCTTAGAGATAGAGGCTAAAAAAATAAAACAAATTCTCTGATTCTAAGCACCCAAAACCAGAAAAGGATGTACAGCGAGGAGAAGAATCCAGATGTAGACAAAGCAAAACAGTTGTTGAGTTTTACCTGGTTGTGCTTCATGAAAGGTATGACAACTTTAAAAAAAAAACCAGATGTTCTGAAGCAATTATATAGCCGATCACAGTTCCGTCTATGCAATTAAATATGTATTAGCAAAGATGAAATTTCTCAGAATGAAGTATCTTTACTACGATCTACAGCATCTCGCTCTCTTGGCACTGGGACAAGGATATTGAAAGTATGACTGCAAATCTAAATGCGTCACAAGAATGTGTGCCATAATTTACTATGCAATTCCAAATGCCATCAATTGCTAAGTTGTACTAACAAATAACTAATCAAAATTGTCAGAGGGAAGCCTATAATGGTTTTTATTTTAAATGTTTTATTTTATTAATATTTTACCTTTTATTTTAAATACATCACATGAGAATAAAGTATGTACTCATTAGGTGATGTTGATGTTTTTGAGATAAAATTTGAAATTTTTATAATCAAAATTGTCAGAAGGAAGCTTGCAATTAATGGCTTTCATTTGAAATGTTTGTCATCTTATTTAAAATTTAAATATGTTAAATTTCCTTTTACTTTGTATTTTAATAAACTAAAATTTAAATAAAAAACATTGTATTTCACCTTTTATTTTATCATTAGATGATGATGTTTTAAGATAAAATTAGTTTACCTAAAGATGTTTAGTCAATGTGCATGTAAACTAGTTAGTTTGCACACTACCTAGTCAAGGTGCGGAAGGCATTTTTCCTTTTTCAACTTTAACCTTTTGCCAGTTAATGTTATCATTAACAGGGTAATCTGCACATTAACTGGATTTCTCACTTTAACTGTAATATATATATATTTATATATATATATATATATATATATCCCTTTTTATCCCTTTTACATTTTTTTACATATAAATCTTTTTTTCTTTATTAAAACTGTGTATATATGAGGGTAATACAACAAAAAAAAACTTTAATTTTAACTCTTAAACCTTACTTCAGCTCTCAGGTCACGCTAATTCTTCTATTACTATTTGGGCTTTTCGCTCCAGCGCAACCCATCCATTTCAACTACTAATATAAGTGCTTTTTAGTGCAGTTGCAATAGCAGTTTAAAGTAATGGGTGCGCTAGAGCGATGTCGGCCACACTAAACGTTCTCTTGTAAATGTGGTTTACCATTGACTTGTAATATCGAGTTGCGCTCTAATTTTAGCACACTGACTACTGCCTATCTCGTCCTGCAATATCATTAGCACACCACTTGCAATAGTATTAGCGTGCCACCTTTAGCATGCTGGAAAGACCTTATCATTTTGTACAGGCCCTGGGAACCGCCACGCTAAGGGTTAAAAAAAAGTTGCACAAAACACATACAAGTATATTTATGTGTAAATATGTCTGCACACACATACTTACATATATAAACATATATATACACATAAATACCCATATATACATATATATATATATACAGTATCTCACATAAGTGAGTACACCCCTTACATTTTTGTAAATATTTTATTATACCTTTTCTTGTGACAACACTGAAGAAATGACACTTTGCTACAATGTAAAGTAGTGAGTGTACAGCCTGTATAACAGTGTAAATTTGCTGTCCCCTAAAAATAACTCAGCAAACAGCCATTAATGTCTAAACTGTTGGCAACAAAAGTGAGTACACCCCTAAGTGGAAATGTTCAAGTTGGGCCCAATTAGACATTTTCCCTCTCCGGTGTCATGGTCTCAGGTGTGAATGGGGTGCAGGTGTGTTAAATTTGGTGTTATCGCTCTCACACTCTCTCATACTGGTCACTGAAAGTTCAACATGGCACCTCATGGCAAAGAACTCTTTGAGGATCTGAAAAAAATAATTATTGCTCTACATAAAGATGGCCTAGGCTTTAAGAATATTGCCAAGACCCTGAAACTGAGCTGCAGCACGGTGGCAAGACCATACAGCAGTTTCACAGGACAGGTTCCACTCAGAACAGGCCTTGCCATGGTCAACCAAAGAAGTTGAGTGCACATGCTCAGCGTCATATCCAGAGGTTGTCTTTGGAAAATAGACGTATGAGTGCTGCCAGCATTGCTGCAAAGGTTTAAGGGGTGGGGGGTTAACCTGTCAGGGCTCAGACCATGCGCCACACTGTATCAAATTGGTCTGCATGGCTGTCGTCCCAGAAGGAAGCCTCTTCTAAAGATGATGCACAAGAAAGCCCACAAACAGTTTGCTGAAGGCAAGCAGACTAAGGACATGGATTACTAGAACTATGTCCTGTGGTTCGATGTGACCAAGATAAACTTATTTGGTTCAGATGGTGTCAAGCGTGTGTGGCGGCAACCAGGTGAGGAGTACAAAGACAAATGTCTTGCCTACAGTAAAGTATGGTGGTTGGAGTGTCATGATCTGGGCCTGCATGAGTGCAGCCGGCAATGGGGAGCTACAGTTCATTGAGGGAACCATGAATGCCAACATGTGTGGTGACATACTGAAGCAGGGCATGATCCCCCTCCCTTCGGAGACTGGGCCTCAGGGCAGTATTCCAACATGATAATGACCCCAAACACACCTCCAAGACGATCATTGCCTTGCTATAGAAGCTAAGGGGAAAGGTGATGGACTGGTCAAGCATGTCACCAGATTTAAACCCTATTGAGCATCTGTGGGGGAGCGCAAGTTCTCTTCATCATCCACCAGATCTGTGATGTCATCATGGAGGAGTGTAAGAGGACTCCAGTGGCAATCTGTAAAGCTCTGGTGAACTCCATGTCCAAGAGGGTTAAGACAATGCTGGAAAATAATGGTGGCCACACAAAATATTGACACTTTGGGCCAATTTGGACATTTCTACTTAGGGGTGTACTCACTTTTGTTGCCAACGGTTTAGACATTAATGGCTGTGTGTTGAGTTATTTTGAGGGGACAGCAAATTTACACTATTATACACACTGTACACTCACTAATTTACATTGTAGCAAAGTGTCATTTCTTCAGTATTGTCACATGAAAAGATATAATAAAATATTTAGAAAAATTTAAGGGTTTTACTCACTTTTGTGAGATACTGTATATATAATGTGTGTATATATATATATATATATATATATATATATACATACATGTATATTATATATATATATATATATATATATATATATACATACACACACTTTTGAGCCCTTCCCAGTCAAATACCTTAAAAGAGACAATATCTCTTTTACTCATGATGGAAAAAACTTTACATTAATATGTTCTTCACATAGAAAAAAAAATATTTTTTATTTTAAATTATATATTTCTATTTTTTTATATATATATATATATATATATATATATATATATATATATATATATATATATATATATATATATATATATATATATATACAAAACACGGGTGGGGTCCGCACTCTCAGGCCGGACCGGGTACACATCCTATGACCCTGCAACATGCATAGCCCTGGGTCACAGCCCAGAGTCACAGGCAGTTAACCCCAGACCTGCCTTAGTTAACCCCAGACCTTGCACCCAGGCAGGTCTGGGGTTAACTGCCTGTGACTCTGGTGACAGTGCAGCTTCCTGAGAGTGCTGGTTTGCACCCAGGGCTGGTAACTAACTCTTCCATTGCTGCTTTTTATCTTAGTTGAGAGCTTGTGAGTGAGTGCTGGACTTTTTCTGTGTGTTATATTAAAGTATTATTTTTTTGTAATTTTCCCTTTTTGGGCCTTGCACCCAGGCAGGTCTGGGGTTAACTGCTTGTTACTCTGGTGACAGTGCAGCTTCCTGAGAGTGCTGGTTTGCACCCAGGGCTGTGCATGTTGCAGGGTCATGGGATATGTACCCGGTCCGTTCTGAGAGTGCTTACCCCACCCGTGTTTTGTATATGTTTGGGGAGATTACATAAGCCTGTGCACCCTCCATTTTTTTACAGTTGCTTTTATATATATAATGTTCTTCTGTGTGAATAACATTGGAATTTAATTTATTTCTCACTTTAGCGCACTTGGTCTAATGTGGTGTCAAGTTAGTGCGTGTATATTAACATGTCCTATAGAAGTCTATGGAAAGAAGAAGTTAGCGTAGTCACGGTATCCAAAGTCCGGAAGTTAGCAAGGACCATTCTTTCACTTGTAATGCGCATGCTAACCCTGCCGGGATATATTTTTACTTTGAACGCAGTTAGCGCACCACTTGTAATCTGGCACATAGTGTGTAAATATGTAATACTGTAAATAGTAGTGTAATAAAATGCCTCTTTGCGAGAATACTTTCAAACAATGATTTGATCCCTTTAGAGCATTTCACCTGCACTTTTGATTGTGATGTGAATCTGTTTACAACATAGCACTATTATGATGTTCATTTACTTAAAGGGACTCTGAACCCAAAATTTTTCTTACATGATTCAGATAGAGCATGCAATTTTAAACAATTTTCTAATTTACTCCTATTATCAATTTTTCTTCGTTCTCTTGCTATCTTTATTTTAAAAACAGGAATGTAAATATTAGCAGCCAGCCCATTTTAGGTTCAGAACCATGGATTGTGCTTTCTTATTGGAGGCTTACATCTAACCACCAATAAGCAAGCATAACCCAGATTCTCAATCAAAAATGGGCCGGCTCCTATGCATCACATTCCTGATTTTTAAATAAAGATAGCAAGAGAACGAAGAAAAATTGATAATAGGAGTAAATTAGAAAGGTGCTTAAAATGCCATGCTCTATCTGAATCATGAAAGAAAATTTTTGGGTTCAGTGTCCCTTTAAGGATAAATTTTGTCACATTCAAGTGACTTTTTTTCCAGACAATTTGCAAAGTGACTAATTTTTTAATGACTTTAAGGGGCATATTTATCAAGCTCCGAACGGAGATTGATGCCCCTTGTTTCTGGTGACCTATCAGGCTCGCCGGAAACAGAAGTTATGAAGCAGCGGTCTAAAGACCGCTGCTCCATAACTCGTCCGCCAGCTCTAAGGCCGCAGACATTGATTGACATCCCCTGCTAGCGGCCAATTGGCTGCGAATCTGCAGGGGCGGCATTGCACCAGCAGTTCACAAGAACTGCTGGTGCATTGATAAATGCTGACATCGTATGCTGTCGGCATTAAGCGATGTGCGGCGGACATAATACGCTACTTAGTATCATGTCCGCTCGCACAATCATCAATATGCCTGTAACAATTAATGCTATGTAGCATTATGCATTGTTAGAGAAGGTTACAGCAAATACAGAGGGAGTGAACATATAATCAAAATTATGCTATCACACTCTGGCTATCTTTTACATTATCTTCCTACTTAAAATTCACACTTCCTTTCACATCAGCTTCTGGCAGTAATAATCTTTGTCTGAGATTGTTTATTTAATCAGTGTTTTTGATGTTGAATTCACTGTCACTGAAGTTATATTTTATTAATATTACCCGTTCTGCATGAAATCTAACAAGGTTCCAGAGGCCCAAAAGATGAAAAAATAATAGCTGAGTTTGTTATTGTTACACAAGACATAGATCGTCAGAACGCTCATGCTTTGATGCCTCTGAGCACTCACACATGGTACTAGCTAGAAAGGTTGTTGCAGATACTCTTTGCATATCCAATGTGCTGAGATTTTCTTAATGTGCCGTCTGTCTAGTAATATACAGTACATCACCATAACAATCATATCCAGCTTACTTTGTCACTTTTGAAGGCATGCTTCAAAGAGAAATAGATACTGAGAGCCAGTACCACTGTCAATGGAACATTTGTCAGCTGTTTAAGATAAATAATAGATAATTAATAGATAACTGGGCTAAAAAATAATAATATTTTTGTAGCGATTTAATCCATGCTAGTCCTAAAGCCCATGTACATGGCCATTTTTTGCAGTACAGCGATCCCACCCCTTGCTCTCTTTTACTGTCACTCTCCCCCTCTCTTTTGCGCTCTCTCACCCTTTCTTTTGCTTTCTCCCCCTCTCTTTTGCTCTCTCTCCCCCTCTCTTTTGCTCACTCTCCCCCCTCTCTATTGCTCTCTCTCCCCTCTCTTTTGCTCTCTTCCCCCTCTCTTTTGCTCTCTCTCTCTCTCCCCCTTTCTTTTGCTCTCTCTCTCCCCCTCTCTTTTGCTCTCTCTCCCCCTCTCTTTTGCTCTCTCTCCCCCTCTCTTTTGCTCTCTCTCCCCCTCACTTTTGCTCTCTCTCACCCCTCACTTTTGCTCTATCTCTCTCCCTTAATCTTATACTCTCTCCCTCTATTTTGCTCTCTTTCTCCCCCTCTCTTTTGCTCTCTCTGCCCTCTCTTTTGCTCTCTCTCTCCTCCTCTCTTTCTTCCCCCCTCTTTTGCACTCTCACTCCCCCCTCTCTCTCTCCCCCTCTCTTTTGATCTCTCTCCCTCTCTTTTTCTCTCTCTATCTCCCCTTCTCTTATGTTCTCTCTCGCTCCTCTCTTTGGCTCCCTCTCCCCATCTCTTTTGCTCTCTTTCCCCATCTCTTTTGCTCTCACCCCCCCCCCCCCTTTTTTGCTCTCTCCGTCACCCCTCTCTTTTTCTCTCTCCTCCCTCTCTTTTGCTCTCTCTCTCCCCCTTCTTTTTTGCTCTCTCTCTCTTTCTCTCTCCCCCTCTCTTTTGCTCTCTCTCCCCCTCTCTTTTGCTCTCTCTCTCTCTCTCTCTCCCTCTCTTTTGCTATTTTTCTCTACCCCTCTCTTTTGCGCTCTCTCTCTCCCCTTTTTTGCTCTCTCTCCCCCTCTCTTTTGCTCTTTATCCCCCCTCTCTTTTGATCTCTTTCTCCCCCTCTCTTTTGCTCTCTCTCTCCTCCATCTCCCCCTCTCTTTTGATCTCTCTCCCCCCTCTCTTTTGCTCTTTCCCCCCTCTCTTTTGCTCTCTCATTCCCTCTCTTTTGCTCTCTCTCTCCTCTCTTTTGCTCTCTCTCCCCCCTCTTTTGCTCTCTCTCCCCCTCTTTTGCTCTCTCTCCCCCTCTTTTGCTCTCCCTCCCCCCTATTTTTTGCTCTCCCTCCCCCCCTCTTTTGCTCTCTCTCCCCTCTCTTTTGTTCTCTCTCCCCTTCGTTTGCTCTATCTCCTCTCTCTCTTTTGGCTCTCTCTCACTCCCCCCTCTCTTGCTTTCTCTCTCTATTCCCTTTTCTTTTACTCTCCCCCCCTATTTTGCTCTCTCTCACCCCCCCTATTTTGCTCTCTATCTCCCCCTATATTTTGCTTTCTCTCTCTCACCCTCTCTTTTGATCTCTCTCTCCCCTCTCTTTTGGTTTCTTTCTCCCCCCTCTATTTTGCTCTCTCTCTCCCCACCTTTCTTTTGCTCTCTCTCGCCCCCTCTTTTGTGCTCTCTCTCTGCCCCACTATTTTCATTGCGCTCTCCCCCTCTATTTTAAGCTCTCTCTCTCTCCCTCTTTCTATTGCTCTCTCTCTCCCCTGTCTTTTGCTCTCTCTCTTCCCCCTCTCTGCAGCGGTCCCAACCCTTGGTCTCTTTTGCTGCCTCTCTCTCTCCCCCTCTCTTTTGCTCTCTCTCGCCATCTCTTTTGCTCTCTCCCCCCTCTCTTTTGCTCTTTCTCTCTCCCCCTCTCTTTTTCTCACTCACTCTCCCCCTCTCTTTTGCTCTGTCTCTCTCTTTCTCCCCTTTCTTTTGCTCTCTCTCTCCCCCTCTTTTTTGCTCTCTATCTCTCCCCCTCTCTTTTGCTCTCTCTCCCCCTCTCTTTTGTTCTCTCTCCCCCTCTCTTTTGCTCTCTCTCACCCCTCAATTTTGCTCTCTCTCTTGCTCCCTCTCTCTTATGCTCTCTCCCCCTCCTCTCTTTCTCCCCCTCTCTTTTACACTCTCACTCCCCACCTCTCTCTCCCCCTCTCTTTTGCTCTCTCCCCACTCTCTTTTGCTCTCTCCCCCTCTCTTTTGCTCTCTCTCCCTCCTCTCTTTAGCTCTCTCTCCCCCTTTCTTTTGCTTTCTTTTCCCATCTCTTTTGCTCTTTCTCCCCCCTCTCTTTTGCGCTCTCTCTCCCCCCTCTTTTGCTCTCTCCCTTCCCCCTCTCTTTTGCTCTCTCTCTTTCCTCCCTCTCTTTTGCTGTCTCTCTCTCCCCCCTCTTTTTTGCTCACTCTCTTTCTCTCTCTCTCACCCTCTCTTTTGTTCTCTCCCCCCTCTCTTTTTGCTCGCTCGCTCGCTCTCTCTCTCTTTCTCTCTCTCTCTCTCTCTCTCTCTCTCTCTCTCTCTCTCACCCCTTCTCTTTTGCTCTCCCCACCTCTTTTTTGCTCTCTTTCTCTCTACCCCTCTCTTTTGCTCTCTCTACCCCACCTCTCTGTTGCTCTATCTCTATCCCCCTCTCTTTTGCTCTCTCTCTCCCCCCTCTTTTTTGCTCTCTCCCCCCTATCTTTTGCTCTCTCTCTCTCTCCCTCTATGTTGCTCCTGCTCTCTCCTTCCTCTCTTGCTTTCTCTCTCCCCTCTCTCTTTTGCTCTCTCTCCCTCTCTCTTTTGCTCTCTCTCTCTGCCCCCTGTCATTTTCTCTCTCTTTCTCCTCTCTTTTGCTCTCTCTTTCTTTCTCCCCCCCTCTTTTGCACTCTCTCGCTTCTCTTTTGCTCTCTTCCCCCTATTTTGCTCTCTCTGCTCTTTTGCTCTCTCTCCCCTCTCTTTTGCTCTCTCTCCCCCTCTTTTGCTCTCTTTTCCCCCTCTCTTTTGCTCTCTCTCCCTTCTATTTTGCTCTCTCTCTCACCCTCTCTCTTTTGCTCTCTCTCTCCCCCTCTCTTTTGCTCACTCTCTCTCCCCCTCACTTTCGCTCTCTCTCAACACCCTCTTTTTTGCTCTCTCTCCTCGCCCTCTCTTTTGCTCTCCCTCTCCCCTCTCTTTTGCTTTCTCTCTCTCCCCACTCTCTTTTGCTCTCTCTCCCCTCTCTTTTGCTCTCTCTCTCCCCCTCTCTTTCTCTCTCTCTCCCCTTTCTTTTGCTCTCTCTCTCCCCCACTCTTTTGCTCTCTATCTCTCCCCCTCTCTTTTGCTCTCTCCTCCCTCTCTTTTGCTCTCTCTTTCTACCCCTCTCTTTTTCTCACTCTCTCTCCCCCTCTCTTTTGCTCTCTCTCTCTATCTCCCCTTTCTTTTGCTCTATCTCTCCCCCTCTATTTTGCTCTCTCTCCCCCTCTCTTTTGTTCTCTTTCCCCCTCTCTTTTGCTCTCTCTCACCCCTCACTTTTGCTCTCTCTCACCCCTCAATTTTTCTCTCTCTCTCGCTTCCTCTCTTTTTCCCCTCTCTTTTGCACTCTCACTCCCCACCTCTCTCTCCCCCTCTCTTTTGCTCTCTCTCTCTCCCCCTCTCTTTTGCTCTCTCTCTCCCCCTCTCTTTTGCTCTCTCTCCCTCTTCTCTTTAGCTCTCTCTCCCCCTTTCTTTTGCTTTCTTTTCCCCTCTCTTTTGCTCTTTCTTCCCCCTCTCTTTTGCACTCTCTCTCTCCCCCCATCTTTTGCTCTCTCCCTTCCCCCTCTCTTTTGCTCTCTCTCTCTCCTCCCTCTCTCCCCCCCTCTTTTTTACTCTCTCTCTTTCTCTCTCTCTCCCCCTCTCTTTTGCTCTCTCTCTCCCCCCTCTCTTTTGCTCTCTCTGTCTCACCCTCTCTCTCCCTTCCCCCTCTCTTTTGCTCTCTCTCTCCTCCCTCTCTTTTGCTCTCTCTCTCCCCTTTCTTTTGCTTTCTTTTCCCATCTCTTTTGCTCTTTCTCCCCCCCCTCTCTTTCGCGCTCTCTCTCCCCCCATCTTTTGCTCTCTCCCATCCCCCTCTCTTTTGCTCTCTCTCTCTCCTCCCTCTCTTTTGCTCTCTCTCTCTCCCCCCTCTTTTTTGCTCTCTATCTCTCTTTCTCTCTCTCTCCCCCTCTCTTTTGCTCTCTCTCTCTCCCCCCTCTCTTTTGCTCTCTCTCTCCCCCTCTCTCTCTCTCTCTCTCTCTCTCTCTCTGTCTCTCTCTCTCTCCCCTTCTCTTTTGCTCTCCCCACCTCTTTTTTGCTCTCTCTCTCCCCCTCTCTTTTGCTCTCTCTACCCCACCTCTCTGTTTCTCTCTCTCTACCCCCCTGTCTTTTGCTCTCTCTCTCCCCTTCTTTTTGCTCTCTCTCTCCCCCCTCTCTTTTGCTCTCTCTCCCCCTATCTTTTGCTCTCTCTCTCTCCCTCTCTGTTGCTCTCTCTCCTTCCTCTCTTGCTTTCTCTCTCCCCTCTCTCTTTTGCTCTCTCTCTTTCTCTCTCTCTCTCTCCCCCTCTCGTTAGCTCTCTCTCTCTGCCCCTGTCATTTTCCCTCTCTTTCTCCTCTCTTTTGCTCTCTCTTTCTTCCACCCCCCCTCTTTTGCGCTCTCTCGCTTCTCTTTTGCTCTCTTCCCCAATATTTTGCTCTCTCTGCTCTTTTGCTCACTCTTCCCTCTCTTTTGCTCTCTCTCCCCCTCTTTTGCTCATTCTCCCCCTCTTTTGCTGTCTTTTCCCCCTCTCTTTTGCTCTCTCTCCCCTCTATTTTGCTCTCTCTCTCTCTCCCCTCTCTTTTGCTCTCTCTCTCCCCCCCTCTCTTTTGCTCTCTATCTCCCCCCCTCTTTTGCTCTCTCCCTTCCACCTCTCTTTTGCTCTCTCTCTCCTCCCTCTCTTTTGCTCTCTCTCCCGCCCTCTTTTTTACTCTCTCTCTTTCTCTCTCTCTCCCCCCTCTCTTTTGCTCTCTCTCTCCCCCTTCTCTTTTGCTCTCTCTCTCTCCCCCTCTCTCTCCCCCTCTCTTTTGCTCTCCCCACCTCTTTTTCACTCTTTCTCTCTCTCTCCCCCCCCTCTTTTGCTCTCTCCCTCCCCCTCTCTTTTGCTCTCTCTCTCTTCTCCCTCTCTTTTGCTCTCTCTCTCCCCTTTCTTTTGCTTTCTTTTCCCATCTCTATTGCTCTTTCTCCCCCCTCTTTTGCGCTCTCTCCCCCCCCTCTTTTGCTCTCTCCCATCCCCCTCTCTTTTGCTCTCTCTCTCTCCTCCCTCTCTTTTGCTCTATCTCTCTTTCTCTCTCTCTCTCTCTCTCTCTCTCCCCCTCTCTTTTGCTCTCTCTCTCCCTCTCTCTCTCTCTCCCCTTCTCTTTTGCTCTCCCCACCTCTTTTTTGCTCTCTCTCTCTCCCCCCTCTCTTTTGCTCTCTCTACCCCACCTCTCTGTTGCTCTCTCTCTTACCCCTCTCTTTTGCTCTCTCTCTCCCCCTCTCTTTTGCTCTCTCTCCCCCTATCTTTTGCTCTCTCTCTCTCCCTCTCTGTTGCTCCCTCTCTCTCCTTCCTCTCTTGCTTTCTCTCTCCCCTCTCTCTTTTGCTCTCTCTCTCTCCCCCTCTCGTTAGCTCTCTCTCTCTGCCCCTGTCATTTTCCCTCTCTTTCTCCTCTCTTTTGCTCTCTCTTTCTCCCCCCCTCTTTTGCACTCTCTCGCTTCTCTTTTGCTCTCTTCCCCAATATTTTGCTCTCTCTGCTCTTTTGCTCTCTCTTCCCTCTCTTTTGCTCTCTCTCCCCCCTCTTTTGCTCTCTCTCCCCTCTATTTTGCTCTCTCTCCCCTCTCTTTTGCTCTCTCTCTCCCCCCTCTCTTTTGCTCTCTATCTCCCCCCCTCTTTTGCTCTCTCCCTTCCCACTCTCTTTTGCTCTCTCTCTCCTCCCTCTCTTTTGCTCTCTCTCCCACCCTCTTTTTTACTCTCTCTCTTTCTCTCTCTCTCCCCCTCTCTTTTGCTCTCTCTCTCCCCCTTCTCTTTTGCTCTCTCTCTCCCCCTCTCTCTCCCCCTCTCTTTTGCTCTCCCCACCTCTTTTTCACTCTCTCTCTCTCTCCCCCCCTCTTTTGCTCTCTCTCTCTCCCCCTCTCTTTTGCTCTCTCTCTCCTCCCTCTCTTTTGCTCTCTCTCTCCCCTTTCTTTTGCTTTCTTTTCCCATCTCTATTGCTCTTTCTCCCCCCCTCTTTTGCACTCTCTCCCCCCCCTCTTTTGCTCTCTCCCATCCCCCTCTCTTTTGCTCTCTCTCTCCTCCCTCTCTTTTGCTCTCTCTCTCTTTCTCTCTCCCTCCCCCCTCTCTTTTGCTCTCTCTCTCCCTCTCTCTCTCTCTCTCTCTCTCTCTCTCTCCCCTTCTCTTTTGCTCTCCCCACCTCTTTTTTGCTCGCTCTCTCTCCCCCCTCTCTTTTGCTCTCTCTACCCCACCTCTCTGTTGCTCTCTCTCTAACCCCTCTCTTTTGCTCTCTCTCTCCCCCTCTCTTTTGCTCTCTCTCACCCTCCTCTCTTTTGCTCTCTCTCCCCCATCTTTTGCTCTCTCTCTCCCTCTCTGTTGCTCCCTCTCTCTCCTTCCTCTCTTGCTTTTCTCTCTCCCCTCTCTCTTTTGCGCTCTCTCTCTCCCCCTCTCTTTAGCTCTCTCTCTGCCCCCTGTTCTTTTCTCTCTCTTTCTCCTCTCTTTTGTTCTCTCTTTCTCCCCCCCCCCCCTCTTTTGCGCTCTCTCACTTCTCTTTTGCTCTCTTCCCCAATATTTTGCTCTCTCTGATCTTTTGCTCTCTCTCCCCTCTCTTTTGCTCTCTCTCCCCCTCTTTTGCTCTCTCTCCCCCCCTCTTTTGCTCTCTTTTCCCCCTCTCTTTTGCTCTCTCTCCCCTCTATTTTGCTCTCTCTCTCCCCCTCTCTTTTGCTCTCTCTCCCCCTATTTTTTGCTCGCTCTCTCTCCCCCTCACTTTTGCTCTCTCTCTCAACACCCTCTCTTTTGCTCTCTCTCCTCCCCCTCTCTTTTGCTCTCCCTCTCCCCTCTCTTTTGCTTTCACTCTCTCTCCCCTCTCTTTTGCTCTCTCTACCCTCTCTCTTTTGCTCTCTGCCCCCTCTCTTTTGCTCTCTGCCCACTCTCTTTTGCTCTCTCTCCCCTCTCTTTTGCTCTCTCTCTCTCTCTCTCTCCCCTTTTTTTGCTCTCTCTCTCTCTCCCCTCTCTTTTGCTCTCTATCTCTCCCTCTCTCTTTTGCTCTCCCTCGCCTTCTCTTTTGCTCTCTCCCCCCCTCTCTTTTGCTCTCTCTTTCTCCCCCTCTCTTTTTCTCACTCTCTCTCCCCTTCTCTTTTGCTCTCTCTCTCTATCTCCCCTTTCTTTTGCTCTCTCTCTCCCCCTCTCTTTTGCTCTCTATCTCTCCCTCTCTATTTTGCTATCTCTCCCTCTCTATTTTGCTCTCTCTCCCCCTCTCTTTTGTTCTCTCTCCCCCTCTTTTGCTCTCTCTCACCCCTCACTTTTGCTCTCTCTCACCCCTCAATTTTGCTCTCTCGCTCCCTCTCTCTTATGCTCTCTCTCTCCCCGTCCTCTCTTTCTACCCCTCTCTTTTGCACTCTCACTCCCTACCTCTCTCTCCCCCTCTCTTTTGCTCTCTCCCCCCTCTCTTTTGCTCTCTCTCTCTCCCCCTCTCTTTTGCTCTATCTCCCTCTTCTCTTTGTCTCTCTCTCCCCCTTTCTTTTGCTTTCTTTTCCCATTTCTTTTGCTCTTTCTCCCCCCCTCTCTTTTGCGCTCTCTATCTCCCCCCCCTCTTTTGCTCTCTCCCTTCCCCCTCTCTTTTGCTCTCTCTCTACTCCCTCTCTTTTGCTCTCTCTCCCCTTACACTTTTTTACTCTCTCTCGCCCCCTCTCTTTTGCTCTCTCTTTCTCCCCCTCTCTTTTTCTCACTCTCTCTCCCCTTCTCTTTTGCTCTCTCTCTATCTCCCCTTTCTTTTGCTCTCTCTCTCCCCCTCTCTTTTGCTCTCTATCTCTCCCTCTCTATTTTGCTATCTCTCCCTCTCTATTTTGCTATCTCTCCCTCTCTATTTTGCTCTCTCTCCCCCTCTCTTTTGTTCTCTCTCCCCCTCTTTTGCTCTCTCTCATCCCTCACTTTTGCTCTCTCTCACCCCTCAATTTTGCTCTCTCGCTCCCTCTCTCTTATGCTCTCTCTCTCCCCATCCTCTCTTTCTACCCCTCTCTTTTGCACTCTCACTCCCTACCTCTCTCTCCCCCTCTCTTTTGCTCTCTCCCCCCTCTCTTTTGCTCTCTCTCTCTCCCCCTCTCTTTTGCTCTATCTCCCTCTTCTCTTTGGCTCTCTCTCCCCCTTTCTTTTGCTTTCTTTTCCCATTTCTTTTGTTCTTTCTCCCCCCCTCTCTTTTGCGCTCTCTATCTCCCCCCCTCTTTTGCTCTCTCCCTTCCCCCTCTCTTTTGCTCTCTCTCTACTCCCTCTCTTTTGCTCTCTCTCCCCTTACACTTTTTTACTCTCTCTCGCCCCCTCTCTTTTGCTCTCTCTCTCTCCCTCCTCTCTTTTGCTCTATCTCTCTCCCTCCCTCTCTCTCTCCCCCTCTCTTTTGCTCTCCCCACCTCTTTTTTGCTCTCTCTCTCCCCCCTCTTTTGCTCTCTCTTTCTTCCCCCTCTCTTTTGCTCTCTCTCTCCTCCCTCTCTTTTGCTCTCTCTCTCCCCTTTCTTTTGCTCTCTCTCTCCCCTCTCTTTTGCTCTCTATCTCTCCCCCTCTCTTTTGATCTCTCTCGCCTTCTCTTTTGCTCTCTCCCCCTCTTTTTTGTTCTCTCTCTCTCCCCCTCTCTTTTGCTGTCTCTATCTCCGCCTCTTTTATGCTCTCTCCCCCTCTCTTTTGCTCTCTTTCCCCCCCTCTATTTTGCTCTCTCTTTTGCTCTCTCTCTCCTCATTCTCCCCCTCTCTTTTGCTCTCTCTCTCCCCCTCTCTTTTGCTCTCTCTCCCCCTCTCTTTTGCTCTCTCTTTCATTCCCTCTCTTTTGCTCTCTCTCCCCTCTCTTTTGCTTTCTCCCCCATTTAGCTCTCTCCCCTTCATTTGCTCTATCTCCCCTCTCTTTGCTCTCTCCCCCCTCTCTTGCTTTCTCTCTCTCTATTCCCCTTTCTTTTGCTCTCTTTCTCCCCCCATTTTGCGCTCTCTCCCCCTATATTTTGCTCTCTGCCCCTATTTTGCTCTCTATCTCCCCCTATGTTTTGCTTTTTCTCTCACACCCTCTCTTTTGATCTCTCTCTCCTCTCTTTTGCTTGCTGTCTCTCCCCCTCTCTTTTGCTTTCTTTCTCTCCCCCTCTCTTTTGCTCCCTCTTTCTCCCCACATTTCTTTTGCTCCCTCTCTCTCTCTCCCCACATTTCTTTTGCTTTCTCTCTCCCCCTCTTTTATGCTCTCTCTTTCCCCCACTATTTTGCTTGTGCTCCCCCCCCCATATTTTGGGAGACAAGAAGTGCAAAAATATTCACACCTTTATTAATAGCAAGGAGTCAAAACCAGAGCTGGTAGTCAGACGAGCCAAGTCAGGAGCCAAAGCAAATAGTCAGATGAGCCAGAATCAGGAACAAGGAAAACAGCAGTGTTAGGAACAAGCCAGGGATCAGGAACCAGGTAGGACGTCAGGCAGCCAGGTAATACACAGGAACTCTCACAAACAGGTCTGAGACAACGCAAAGGCAAAGCATACTGAACAGAGGCCCTTTAAAAAATAAGTGATGACATCACAATTCTGAGACTGCATCCTGTCTCACATGGATGATGCACACCAGTCTGGCCATAAAAGGAAGTGCAGGAAGTGAGCAGCATCCCCCACAATGCACCATAGTCAGGAAGAGAGGTGAGTAAAATGGCTACCAGCAGCACATGGCAATTACAATAGGGAAAAACCCTGACAGTACCCTCCCCTCAATGACCCCTTCCCCACGGGAGGACAAAAGGCTTATTGGGGAAAGGGGCATGGAAGGCACGGAGGAAGGCGGGAGCATGAACATCAGAGGAGGGAACCCAAGAACACTCCTCCAGACCGTAGCCCCTCCAGTGAACCAAATACTGTACACGGCCCCTTGATATACGAGAGTCAATAATGCTGCTGACCTCATACGCCTCATGGTTGTCAACAAAGATAGGACGGGGACGAAGCAACACAGTGGTAAACCGATTACAAACCAATGGTTTCAAGAGGGAGACATGAAAAACATTGGAGATGCTCATAGCAGGAGGAAGGTCAAGAGCCTAGGCCACAGGATTAACCAGTCGGAGTATTCGAAAAGGACCAACATAACGGGGAGCCAATTTATTGGAAGGCACACGAAGGTTCAAGTTGCGGGAGGACAGCCAAACTCTCTCACCAACCTGGTAGGAAGGTGCGGGCAGACACCTATGATCAGCCTGGAACTTTTGGCGCTGCATAGAATGATGAAGGCAATCCTGAATCTGCACCCACGTGGAACGGAGTTGCCAGAGATGCTCCTCCAAAGCCGTAATACCCTGAGAAATGAATGAATCAGGCAACAAGGATGGTTGAAAACCATAGTTTGCCATGAACGGGGATAACTTGGAGGAAGCATTAATAGCGCTATTATGAGCAAACTCTGCCCAAGGTAACAGTTCAGACCAATTATTGTGGTGACCATTCCACAGCCCCATTGGATTGAGGGTGATATGCTGAGGAGAAGGAAAGCTGGATCCCCATTTGAGCACAAAAGGAACGCCAAAATTTGGAGACAAACTGGCTACCCCGGTCCGACACTATCTCCTTGGGTAACCCATGTAAACGGAAGACCTCCCAGGCAAAAATTGAAGCAAGCTCCTGAGCGGTAGGCAGCTTCATCAAGGGAATACAATGTGACATTTTATAAAAACGGTCAACCACCATAAGGATAACAGTATTGCCATTGGAAACAGGGAGCTCGACAATGAAGTCCATGGAAAGATATGTCCAAGGACGCTCACCATTAGCAATAGGTTTAAGAAAACCCACAGAAAGATGTTGAGGAGTCTTATTCTGTGCACAAACTGAGCAGGAGGCAACATACGCAGCAACATCAGAACGAAGACCTGGCCACCAGAATTGTCAAGTGACAGACCAAATCATTTGGTTCGTGTCTGGGTGACCTGCAGGTTTAGGATAGTGGTAAGTGTGCAAAAGTTTAGTTCGAAGATTCTCAGGAACAAAACACTTACTACTAGGTTTCTCAGGATGTGCATTGGTTTGTGCAGCCAGGATCTCCTCCCCCAAGGGAGAAGTCAAATTAGTACGTATGGTCGCCAAAATATGGTCAGGAGGTATAACAGGAGTAGGTACAGACTCCTCTTGGACAGAGGCGAAAATTGTCGAGAGAGGGCATCAGCCCTAACATTCTTACTACCAGGCAGGTAGGAGACCACATAATTAAACCGAGACAAAAATAGCGCCCATCTGGCCTGTCGGGGCGACAAATGTTTTGCTTCAGATAGATAAGTTAAATTCTTGTGGTCAGTAAGAATGAGCACTGGCACGCTAGTACCCTCGAGAAGATGTCTCCATTCCTTAAGTGCCAAAATTATGGCCAGTAATTCCCTGTCGCCAATTTCATAATTGCACTCCACTGGAGACAATTTCTTAGAGAAGAAACCACACGGATGCAAGGAACCGTCAGGCGTGGAATGTTGAGACAAGAGGGCACCTACTCCAGTCTCAGATGCATCAACCTCAAGATCGAAAGGCAGGACAGGGTTAGGATGAGCCAGAACTAGAGCCACAGCAAAGGCAGTCTAAAGACTATCAAAGGCCTTAATGCCAGTAGGTGACCAATGGAGTGGATCATTCTCTTTATGGGTTATGTCTGTGATAGGTTTGACCAAGGAAGAAAAGTTTTTAATAAACTTTCTATGGTAATTGGCAAACCCCAAAAAATGTTGAATAGACCGAAGACCAACTGGGCGAGGCCACTGCAGAACTGCAGATAACTTGCCAGGATCCATGGAGAACCCTGCAACTGAGATAACATAACCTAGGAATGTTACTTGAGTCTGGTGTTTTGAGTCTTGAGTTTACAAAACAGGCCATTCTCACGTAGTGTCTGAAGAACCCGTGTAACATCAGAACGATGAGCCTCAAGTGCGGGTGAGTGTATGAGGATATCGTCTAAGTACACCACAACACACTGTTGCAACATATCTCATAGGACATCATTAATAAATTCCTGAAAAACAGCAGGAGCATTACCTAGGCCAAAGGGCATTACAAGATACTCATAATGCCCGCTCCTGGTGTTAAATGCTGTTTTCCATTCGTGGCCCTCCTTAATCCTAACAAGATTGTACTCTCCTCTCAAATCAAGTTTAGTAAAGACCGTAGCTCCCTTGAGGCGGTCAAATAGTTCCGTAATAAGCGGAATAGGGTAAGCATTCTTAATGGTAAGACGATTAATACCCCTATAATCGATACATGGTCTTAACTCGCCACCCTTTTTCTTCACAAAGAAGAAGCCAGCCCCTGCAGGAGAGCAGGATTTGTGGATGATCCCCCACGACAGAGCATCGGCAACATACTCCTCCATAGCACAATTCTCTGCAACAGACAGAGGGTACACCCGGCCCTGAGGAGGAATGGCTCCGGGTTTCAGGTCTATGGCATAATCGTAAGACCGGTGAGGAGGCGACGTACCGGCACGCACCTTGTCAAACACGTCTAGGAATTCTCGGTACTCCTCTGGCAATTGAGATACCGAAGAAGTGCACAATACTTTAACTGGTTTCCGAAGACAAGTGGAAATACATTGCGGGGAGCACGACAAAATTTCTGACCTGCGCCAGTCGAGACTGAGATTGTGCTTTTGGAGCCAAGGATAACCCAAAACGAGAACTGGAACTGGAGGGTTTCAAAATGGAGAGCCCCAACAGCCATGGACAACGGAGCAGTTTGGTGAGTAACGAGTGCGGGCTGAAGGGGCCTGCCATCAGTGGCTTCAATAGCAAGCGGTACGGACCGAGGCAAAACAGGAATGGAGTGCTGTGATACAAAAGCACTGTCAATGAAATAGCCCGCAGTACCGGAGTCAACAAGAGCCTGAGTGACTATGGAGGAGTCCACGCAGGAAAGGACAACCGTGACCAAAGGTTTCTCCTTAAGCGGTTCCGCGGACGAGGATATAACACCCAAGGTCTGCCCCCGACAGGACCTTAGGTGTGAGCGTTTCCAGGCCGTGTAGGACAAGAATTCAAAAGGTGTCATGCTACTGTCCCTTTAATTAGAGGCATGCACCTTTTTCGCACTCTGCCTATTTAACCACACCTCTGATAACTTTTAGTTGCTTGTTATTGTGGCATGTGTTCACTTCTCTGGAATACAGCAACTAAAGCCTATTCATTTGTATTAACTGAAGTACAAGACTTGCCTGCTCATTTTCTGAGCATTCTGGATTTTCATTTACTCAGTAGCTGCAATCAGCTGTGTGCAGCTCTGCCTTTCTCTGACACACCTTTCTCAAAGCCTGGATCAACCAGACCTGCAGACTGCATCAGCCGCCATTACAGCGTGTCTCCTCTGAGCAGAGCCTGCTCTATCTGGGATCCCAGCACCGGTAACTACACTACAATATTGCGTGACAAATGTAAGTTATTTTGCTACAAGTCTAAAGTAACAACTTATAACGTGTAATTTGTATTATTCTAACAGCCTTAATAGTTATCCTCATACCAGTAGAATGATTTCTATTTGTGTGGTTTCCTACCTGTATCCTTAACCAGTGTTTGATAACAATTGTTATTCTATTAACCCTTTGTGGCGCTTGGGGCTATGTGAATATATGACCTGCTCTCACATGTTATCAAGGGTTAACATACTAAACTGCCTATTTACTGACACTTATATAAAAGGTTGTATAAGGATCAAATACATAAGAGATGAGATTAACCCCTAATTCCTGAACTCTGTAAAAATAGATTCAGTAAACAGCATTACAAAAGGTGACCCTGTAACCCCAATAGAGGCAGAGCCCCTCCCTCCTCCTAAAGGCCCTCCTCTCACGTGAATCCCAGCTGCATCGGCTCAGCAGTACCTGGTGACTAGTGATGTTGCGAACCTAAAAATTTGGGTTCGCGAACGGCGGACGCGAACTTCCCCAAATGTTCGCGAACGGGCGAACTGGGTGAACCTCCATAGACTTCAATAGGCAGGCGAATTTTAAAACCCACAGCGACTCTTTCTGGCCACAATAGTGATGGAAAAGTTGTTTCAAGGGGACTAACACCTGGACTGTGGCATACCGGAGGGGGATCCATGGCAAAACTCCCATGAAAAATGACATAGTTGAAGCAGAGTCTGGTTTTAATCCATAAAGGGCATAAATCACCTAACATTATAAAATTTGAGGAAAAAATGAAAAAAAAAAAAAAACTTTTTCTAACTTTGACCCCCAAAATCTGTTACACATCTACAACCACCAAAAAACAACCATGCTAAATAGTTTCTAAATTTTGTCCTGAGTTTAGAAATACCCAATGTTAACATGTTCTTTGCTTTTTTTGCAAGATATAGGGAAATAAATACAAGAAGCACTTTGCTATTTCAAAACTACTTTTTTTCAAAATGAGCGCTAGTTACATTGGAACCCTGATATCTGTCAGGAATACCTGAATATCCCTTGACATGTATATATTTTTTTTTAGAAGACATCCCAAAGTATTGATCTAGGCCCATTTTGGTATATTTCATGCCACCATTTCACCGCCAAATGCGATCAAATAAAAAAAATTTTTTTCACTTTTTCACAATTTTTAGGTTTCTCACAGAAATTATTTACAAACAACTTATGCAATTGTGGCATAAATGGTTGTAAATGCTTCTCTGGGATCCCCTTTGTTCAGAAATAGCAGACATATATGATTTTGGCGTTGCTTTCTGGTAATTAGAAGGCCGCTAAATGCTGCTGCGCATCACACGTGTATTATGGCTAGCAGTGAAGGGGTTAATTAGGTAGTTTGTAGGGAGCTTGCAGGGTTAATTTTAGCTTTAGTGTAGAGATCAGCCTCCCACCTGACACATCAGACCCCCTGATCCCTCCCAAACAGCTCCCTTCCCTCCCCCACCCCACACCACAATTGTCCCCGCCATCTTAAGTACTGGCAGAAAGTCTGCCAGTACTAAAATAAAAGGTTTTTACATATTTTTTTAGCATATTTACATATGCTGTGGTGTAGCATCCCCCCTTAGCCCCCAACCTCCCTGATCCCCCCCCCAAAACAGCTCTCTAACCCTCCCCATATGCCTTATTGGCGGCCATCTTGGGTACTGGCAGCTGTCTGCTATTATTTCACAGTCAAAAAAGTGTTGTTTTTTTTAAATGCACACTACTGTTACACCAGATATGAGTGGTGGCACTGGGCAAGTGGGCACAGTATACGCTGTGAGCCTGACACACACGCTGGCAGGCAACTGCAATTAGATTACACAGGAAAAAAAAGCAGACTGATGTTCTAGCCCTAAAAAGGGCTTTTTGGGGTGCTGTCCAGAGGTCAGATGAGTCCTTCAGGACTGTAGTGGACACTGAATACACTAGCATAGCTATCGATTTCCCTATTAAATCAGCAGCAGCTACACTGTCCCTCCTCTCACTAAGCAGCTTCCGAATGAATCTAAAATGGATGCTGTCCAGGAGGTGGGATGGTCTGGGAGGGAGTGTCTGCTGCTGATTGGCTGGAATGTGCCTACTGACTGTGAGGTACAGGGTCAAAGTTTACTCAATGATGACGAATAGGGGGCGGATTGAACATTGCATATGTTCGCCCGCCGCGAAGAACGTGAACATGCTATGTTCGCCGGGAACTATTCGCCGGTGAACTATTTGCGACATCACTACTGGTGACTCAGGACCAGGAGGCATGGGAGGAGAGGGAGGCATGGGAGGGAACGAACATGTAGGAGACAATGGAACAGGAGGCTTCCGCAAGCTCTCCTTGAAAGAGGGCCTCTCTCTGAGTCTGATCTGTCAATTAGGATAAAAAAAGACACCAATGCCTCGAGATCCTCTGGTAAATCTCTGGAAGCAACTTCGTCTTTAATTGCATCAGAGAGCCCATGAAAGAAGGCGGCAACAAGGGCTTCATTGTTCCAACCTACCTCTGCGGAAAGCGTACGGGACTCAATAGCATACTGAGCAACAGATCTTGTACCTTGCTGAATGGACATGAGTCGTTTAGCAGCAGAGGAGGAGCGAACCGGAACATCAAATACCCTTCTAAAGGAGGCCACAAATTCTGGGTAATTTGAAATCACAGGTTTATTAGTCTCCCACAAGGGATTAGCCCAAACAAAGCTGTGTCAGAGAGTAACGAGATGAGAAATCCCACCTTAGCTCTGTCAGAGTGAAACGCCTGAGGTAACATCTCAAAGTAAATGCCCACCTGGTTCAAAAACCATCTGCACTGAATAGGATCACCTCCATATCGCTGAGGTAGAGGTGCAGAACCGGACATGCTCCTGGTAGGCATAGGTGCAGCAGCGGAAACAGGAGCAGCCATAACTTGCGGAACACTTTGGTCCAAATGTGCAGTGCGAGTCAGCAGGGTTTGCAGGGCTAGTGAAAATTGATCCAAGCTGTGATTCTGTTCATTCATCCTGGAAATGATGGCAGGTAAAGGTGGATTATTAGCACCATCAGGATTCATGGCCTTTGTGTAATGTCAGGGTGCCAGGAATCAGACTGAGACGAGAAGTGCAAAAATAATCACACCTTTATTAATAGCAAAAAATAATAAAAAGTCCACAAGTCAAATAACAAGCCAGGAGTCAAAACCAGAGCTAGTAGTCTGACGAGCCAAGTCAGGAGCCAAAGCAAATAGTCAGATGAGCCAGAATCAGGAACAAGGAAAACAGCAGTGTCAGGAACAAGCCAGGAATCAGGAACCAGGAAGGACGTCAGGCAGCCAGGTAATACACAGGAACTCAAAGGTCTGAGACAACGCAAAGGCAAAGCATACTGAACAGAGGTCCTTTAAATAATAAGTGATGACATCACAATTCTAAGACTGCATCCTGTCTCACATGGATGATGCACACCAGACTGGACATAAAAGGAAGTGCAGGAAGTGAGCAGCATCCCCCACAATGCACCATAGTCAGGAAGAGAGGTGAGTAAAATGGCTGCCAGCAGCACATGGCAAACACAACAGGGAAAAAACCCTGACACTCTCTCCCCCCTCTCTTTTGCTCTCACTCTCTCCCCCCCCCTCTTTTGCTCTCTCTCTCTCTCTCCTCCTCTATTTTGCTCTCCCCCTCTCTTTTGCTCTCTCTCCCCTCTCTTTTTCTGTCTCCCCTCCTCTTTTGCTCTCTCCCCCACATTTGTTCTCTGTCCCCCCTCTTTTGCTCTCTCTCCCCCTCTCTGTTGCTCTCTCTCTCTCCCTCCTCTCTTTTGCTCTTTCTCCCCCCTCTTTTGCTCTCTCTCCCCCCTTTCTTTTACTCTTCCCTCCTCTTTTGCTCTCTCTCTCTATCTCTCTCTCCCGATCTCTCTTTTTCTCTCTCTCTCTCTCCACCTCTCTTTTGCTCTCTCTCTCCCCCTCTTTTTTGCTCTCTCTCTCCCTCTCTTTTGCTCTCTCTCCCCTTCTCTTTCGCTCTCTCTCCCCTCTCTTTTGCTCTTTCTCCCCCTCTTTTGCTCTCTCCCCCTCTTTTGCTCTCTCTCCCCCTCTTTTGCTCTTTTGCTCTCTCTCCTCCTCTCTTCTGCTCTCTTTTCCTACTTTTTTGCGCTCTCTCTCTTTCACGACCATGCCCACTTCCGCCGACCACGCACACTCCCATATGGTCGGCTTCTTCCCGGCCATGCACGGGGCACGCCTGCTCCGCCCCGTCATGCCCGTTCCCACATGGACCTGCCCCAGCCACACCTACTCCCACCCGGCCCCGCCCACAGTTCTGACGGTGGACAGCAGATTAGGTGTGTTTGTCTAAGGCCAGGTGTGTTTGTCCTTGCACTGTCTCTACTGCGCATGACAGCTTCGGACAAACACACTTGGCTTTTTATATTATAGGATGTATTCAGATAGCAATATATACTGTCTTACACTGAGTAGTGGAGATACAAGTATTGTATTAATTAGGCCTGTTTTAGGAAAGGAAATGCATAGCCCCTTGTAATATTATGTGTTATTGAGGAGCAGTTCATTTCTCCCTGCTCAGTATAGAAACCACTGCCACTGCACTGATGTTTGTTAGCAGCTCGAGTATACTGTCTATACCATAGTATTTTGTTTGAAGCAAGATGAGTTTTACTGGAAAAATAATCATATTCATGGCAAGAAAGCTGCTCACTTTGCTCTATCTCTTTGTGGTGTGTATAGATTGATTGATAGATAGAATGATAGATATAAATAGATAGATAGATAGATAGATAGATAGATAGATAGATAGATAGATAGATAGATAGATAGATAGATAGATAGATAGATGATAGACAGAAAGACAGACAGAGAAAGATAGATAGATAGATAGATAGATAGATAGATAGATAGATAGATAGATAGATAGATAGATAGATAGATAGATAGATAGATAGATAGGAAAAATGAAAACATAACATTTATTAATAATTGCTAAAAACTAACCAAATAAATCATAAGCAAAATATATAAGTTGTCTGGATGTGTGAGTGGGTACACAATAATAAGCAATCTTTCGGCACAAAAACAAGAAACTAGAGGCCAATACAATGTGGGGATAATCCTCATTGATTACTGTATAGCGAGAACAAAAGGTCCCTATTCACAATCTATAAGGTGACTGTTAACCCCCGAAGGGCCAAATGGGATTGGACGCTATCTATACTTTTGCTATACAAGAATATAAATTATTTAAAAACTAATGGGTATCCCCGTACTTAGCCTCCAAAAAAAAAGGTGTTTTCTTCAATTTAAGTATCACATTGAATAACAAATTATCTCCATGCTGCAGGGCATTAGAGATGTACATCCAAGAAATTTTCATTTCAGATTAAATTTTCTTTCCAAATATTAAAGGGAAAATCTTTTCAACCAAATATTCAGTTGCTGTACTATTTGGTATTCATTTCATTTAAAACTAACAACAAAATACTGAATTTTTGTTAAACGTATGGTTCACAAATGCTTTCTCAAAGACCACATTGATAACTATTGATAGATTCAAGCCACCAATCAGAAGGATGTAGTATAATGACAACCCTCCTATAGCCAATCATTGTTAAAAACATAAAATCAGTTAGCCATATAGCACAGTATCGTACGGATTATTCTTCTTCTCTGAGCATAATCAGAATCATCACCACTTCCCTCTTTTTACATTCAAGGATTTACCGGAGTCTCTCCTCTTGTAAGTCCCTCCAATTATAGTGTATGGAGCTCTATAGAGGGAGGGGTTACTTAAATGTAAACATTACTGAAAAGTAAAACTTTGGATCGATCGTCTCTTATAGATTACAAAGTGTTACTATGAGACAAAATTGTTCAAAAAGTTATTCAAATATATAGATTAATTTAATGTCAATATAGGATCATAATCCTTAATGATTATCAAAGATAACTAATAACCATATATTAATTTTCCATGTGTTGTGTTTATAATTTTGTTTTGTAATTTTCCTTATGAAATTTGCACCAAGGCTTGTCTGGAGTTAACTTCCTGAGTCAATGAAAGCCGTGCAGCTGTCTGTGTGTGCTGCGGATGTGTACCCAACCTGGTATGAGAGTGCAGTCCATTTCCATGTTTTTTTTTTATTTACCATGGGAAATTACAAAGGGCCTGTCTCACTCTTGTTTGTAGCTCAGTGTGTTTGGTTAGAAGCATGCATTTTGTGGCTATAAGTTATGGATCCAGAGAGGAAGAGACCTTGATGTGGTCCGGGGCCTATAACCATTTGGCCAAATGCTGGGACTAACTCTTCCATACTGCTTTTTGTAGATTCAAACTGTTTGTATCATGCATTTGATAAAGGGGGTGTAATACCTCCGAAACGTCATGCATTCTTAACTTGAACCATTAAATGTTATATTTTATTTTATACCAGTGAGTGCCTTTTTCTATTTGTATATCTGATGATTTTTTGAAGTGCACCCTGGAAGATGCTATCCTGTATATGGAGTGCCTTTCTTACTGACTCTAATCTATATATATATATATATATATATATATATATATATATATATATATATATATATATATATATATATATATATATATATATATATATATATATATATATACAGTATATATAAATTCTCTCTGTAGATTTCAGCACTTATAGGTCTCTCCAATGTCATAAAACTTAACTTTTAATTTTCATATTAAAAATAATGCTCAACAGTCATCTTTTTTAGTTGACACATAAAAACAAGTGAACCACATACCTCTTATTTATACATACACAATCCCTCATCTTAATTGACAAACTACCAAAACTGGTGTTGTCACACGATACTGGCAACTACCTCACCTCACAAGATCCAATTATTGGGCTATCAGAAGACACTGAGGCATTTCTCATTATCAATCAAAACATTTTAAAATCAAATGGACAGTCACAAACATTTCACGATCCTTTATAATTTTATCTGTATTTTCAGTGACATAATCCAAACTGATGCAGACAGATTCCATTTACACTGGTGACCATTATTATTACAGATATTCTTATATACTCCCCCAATTTTCATCACTCAGATAGTAATTTAGTTCTCAGACCGTGAAAAGTTATTCTTATAGAAAGCAACCAAACTCAAGAGTGCTATTCAGACCTCTTGAGTTGATCGTGTCCAGGTGGTGTATCCACTTTGCCTCACGCTGTAGGATATATATATATATATATATATATATATATATATATATATATATATATATACACACAGAGAGAAGCACACTCACAGGGATGAACAACCAGCTCAATACCATTGTTAGCCTGTTCTATGGCGATTTACCACCTGGGTGCAGCTTCTTTTAGTCCAGTAATGCTTTTCACAGAGTAGAACTTTCCTGTAGTATATCAGTCTGATCACGCCTATTACGGTCAGTCCAGCACCGAGATACCAGGCAATTCCTCTCTGAATAAGGAACACAGCAACCCCAGACAATCATTTCAGCCTTCATTGGGCCTTGTCAGTGAGGTGTAGCCATATTCCTCCAAGGAGTCCATGTCTGGTTGCCCCTTTTTCCCATAGGGAGTCTAATTACACACAGAGAGAAGCATACTCACAGGAACAAACAACCGGCTCAATACCATTGTTAGCCTGTTCTATGGGGATTTACCACCTGGGTGCAGCTTCTTTTAGCTCAGTAAGTACTGAGGAAGGGACACTATTTTGTCCCGAAACGTCACTAATAAAATAATTTTCTTGGATTTGTTGTCTGAAGACCAGTGAGTGCTTTCTCCTATTTTGCTGATGAATTTCTCTACAGAGCACCCTGGCAGCTGATGGTAGCTGGTGAGAGTGCATATACCCCTTCCTGTGCTTTGGCTATCTATATATATATATATATATATATATATATATATATATATATTGCTAATGAAAATTTTTGTTTCGGACGGAATATTTATTTTGGATATTTGAGGGAATTTGTTTCCCTGAATATTCTTTGCACTATTCAGTTCTTATTTCATTTGAAACAAAACCAAAATCAAGCCTCATACAGAAACCAAAAACATATAAACAAATCAACCAATTATGTATTATTAAAATGTGCAAAATTTAAAATGTATAAGCAGAACTCAAAACTTATGTACATTGCTGTGCTGTATATTTTTTCCTGAATTTCCCCCTATTAATAGCCAGATGTCAAGTGGAGTGGTATTTAACGCTCCCGCTGTATCTCCGCTAAAAATAAGCGTTTTTGTAACTAAGAGTTTTTATTTGTGCTCATCGGGTTAGTTTACTTTCAACTTCCCGAACTTTGAATATCGCAAACACGTTAACACATTCCCCCATAGAAGTCAAAAGAACAAAAAAGTAGGAAAAAACCCTTCTGGTGTGCAAACCCAATCGCATATTCTCAAGAGCGCTAACCCGACATGAAATTATGAATATTTCACATCCCTATGTTCTTCACATAGAAGAATATGCTCTATGTATTCATACCATCTACATATATCTAATGGTATTTTGGTGCAATATATAGTGATACATATATATATATATGCTTTTTCAATAGCTTTTTCAATGCAGCAATCAGAAATCTATCTCCTACTGATGAGTTCTAAAAAGAACGAAACAGGCTTGTATAGTGAGTGATTTCTGGTTTGCTGTCTTATTCCTGTTTAAAAGGATTGCTGTGTTAAAACAGTATTTTGAAGCAAAAAAACTGAGAATTTGCATACCTAATTTGCATATCTTACCCACAATTCTCTTGTGCATTGGAAACATTGCATATTAAGAATTTCTGGGGGCAAGCGGGGATACTTGCTTAGATGTACTAATTTCCTATGCAAATATTTACATTGATTTTTATATATATATATATATATATATATATATATATATATATATATATATATATATATATATATATATATATATATATATATATATATATATGAATATCTATTTAAAAATACAGTATAACACTTTATTAAATATGAATATTGCATAAAATGCTTTTACATGTTTAAATCTACTTAACTGCAAAGGGCTCCAATACACACACACAAACACACACACACACACACACACACACACACACACACACACACACATATATATATATATATATATATATATATATATATATTGTATATATATATACTGTATATATATATACATATGTATTTACATGTATTTATGTGTTAATATGTGTTAATTTTATAAATCTTCCCCAAATGCCCCCAAAAGTACTCTTTAATGTAGTTTATTAAAAAATAAAGATGGCAACATTTTTATTTTATTTTTTAAAATTACTGCAGTAGGCAGTATTTTGGGGTTAAAGTTGGTGGGAGTGGGGTGCACTGAAAAGTGCCTTTACATTGCGGTCAATGGGAACTTCAATTAAATATATATGTATATGCTTATACACATATACATTTATTTGTTAATATGTGTATTTAAACATATTTACACATAAATATACATGTATACCAGCATATACATATATATTTAATTGCTGCCATCGCTGTGCGACTTACCCCATTCCCTGGTGCTGAAGTTTTGATACCGTTTGTGATGGCATCAGAATGAGGCCCCCATAGGAGTCTATGGAAGCGTTCACAATGCGGCTAATTTGTAATACCAGTGCATATCATCGTACGCTGGTAATACAAAATAGAGCGCTAATATTGCTTTCAAGAAAGCGATATATAGCACTCCATTTGTAATTTAGCCCTTAGTATTGCTTGGACATGTTTGTGTGTGAATTTTTAAGTAAGTAAGTAGTTTAATTGGATTAAGCGTCATTTAACAAGTGTTTCTCATAAAAAAATATACTCTAGGGGATTTTACTTACATAATATAACATTTGCAAAACAATTGAAAAATAAACCTTTAAGCGAAAGTGCATATATTAGGACATTTTTATTAGTTACAAAATAGTGACTTGTTTTATTTCTTCCTCCTCCTCTTTGCAAAGGAAGATCAATGCACCTTAACAATTAAGGCTCTGACTTCTGTAAATATAATTGCTCTTGTTGGTGAGTCAACTCCTATGTGAAGCAGGGTGTATGTAAAGTGCTTCTCTAGCTAATGGTCTCTATGCTTATTAAACATAACCCCAAGCTTTAGAGCTTGAACCTCGAATTGTTCTATTTAATTCTCCTTTAAAATTCTTGTCTATTGGGAAAATTACTTAGTAGCCTGACAGTCCTTCTAGCATTTACACAAAGCTACTTTCTACCCTGCCATGTTTCTAAATAACGTTTCTATTTCTTTTTAACGTCAAAATACTTAAGGGTATAAACTTGTGACTTACTCAGGTAAACTGAATATTAACACAGACCTGTCATTTAAAAATTCGCCAGAAATAGACAGTAAAGCATATGGTAGAAAACCTGGACATAGAACTTTATGTATACAAGTGCAATAAGAAATTACCTAATGGGTTAGACTCAGAGTATTTTCTTTTTGCATATAACCTGCAAAACTGTTAAAACATTTTTAAAGGGACATGAAACCCCAAAAATGTTTTTCAGGATTCATACAGAGCATACAATTTAAAAAAAAAAAACTTTCCAGTTTACATCCATTATCAATCTATAGTCAATGTTCTCCCCCAAAAACACTTTTTCCTTTCTAACCCAATTGGGAGCCAAGATTCTCGAGTAATGACAATGCTATATTGCTTTGTTTTTTAAAAACCCACTGCCACATTCATGTTTTCAACTGAATAGCTCCCAAAAAGGACTTTGGAGGGTTAAATACCTCTTTTCAAAATAGAAACTGGGAGGTCATATGAAAACAGAAGGCTTCTAATTCTGGGCACAGTTTAGCTGAGGGAGAAAGTTGGACCTAACTCTTACGTCAACAGGGTACACTAGGCAAAGTACCCTGTGATGTAGAAGCTAGTCCTTTAGGCTTAAAGGACGAGTCAACACAGTAGATTTGCATAATCAACACATGCAAGATAACAAGACAATGCAATAGCACTTAGTCTGAACTTCCAATGAGTAGTAGATTTTTTTCTGACAATTTTAAAAGTTATGTCTTTTTCCAATCCCCCTGTACCATGTGACAGCCATCAGCCATTCACAAATGCATACACGTACCATGTGACAGCCATCAGCCATTCACAAACGCATACACACTTATTCTTGCACATGCTCAGTAGGAGCTGGTGACTCAAAAAGTTTAAATATAAAAAGACTGCGCACATTTTGTTAATGGAAGTAAATTGGAAAGTTGTTTAAAATGGCATGCTCTATCTGAATAATGAAAGTTTAATTTTGATTGAGTGTCCCTTTAAGGGGTTAAAGAATATTAAAATCCATAAAAAAAATATTTTGCATAGAAACTAGTAGTCACCATTTTATTTTCAATCACCTAGATTATGAGTTGTGCGATCGTGTTTTAACGCTGAAAAACATTGTAATTTCAATGTTAAAACAGCACCGCAGCCATTACAAGTCTTGTCGGTATAGCTGTACCGCAACCCTTTTAGCCTGTAACACAACTTCAGTCCCGCTCAAGTAAAAATAACGTTTTTTCATGGGACTTCCATAGCGCTGCCATTACAAGTTTTGCGGTGAGGCTTAAAAGCTTGCGTTGCAGCCTATACCGACAAGATCCATATCGCCATCTGTGAGCAGTAGTTATGAGTTTTACGATACAAAACTGTTACAAAAAACTCATAACTAAACTGTCACAAAGTGCACTAACACCCCTAAACTACCTATTAACCCCTAAACTGAGGCCCTCCTGCATTGCAAATACTATATTAATGTTATGAACCCCTAATCTGCCGCTCCCGACATCGCCGCCACCATAAATTATTAACCCCTATTCTGCCGCTCCTCGACATCGCCGCCACTATACTAATGTTATTAACCCCTAAACCGCCATCCTCCTGCATCGCAAACACTATTTAAATATTATTAACCCCTAATCTGCCATCCGCCCACATCGCCCTCACTATACTAAAGTTATTAAGACCTAATTCTGCCGCCACTATAATAAAACTATTAATCCTTAAACCGCAAGCCCCCCACAATGAAATACACTAAATAAAACTATTAACCCCTAAACTGAAAGCCCCCCACATCGCAATAAACTAATTAAAAATACTAACCTCTAAACCTAACCCTAACCCTACCGTATCCCTAACCCTAACACTCCCTATCTTTAACATAATTAAAATAGAGATAAATTAACTTACAATTATTAACTAAATAATACCTATTTAAAACTAAATACATACTTACCTGTGAAATAAAACCTAAGCTTGCTACAATATAACTAATAGTTATATTGTAACTAGCTTAGGTTTTATTTTTATTTCACAGGTAAATTTGTATTTATTTTAACTAGGTAGATTAGTTAGTAAATAGTTATTAACTATTTACTAACTACCTAGTTAAAATAAATACAAACTTACCTGTGAAATAAAACCTAAGCTGCCTTACACTAAAACCTAACATTGCAAAATAAAAAAAAAACTACCATTAAAAAAGATAACAAACACTAAAATTGCTAAAAAATAAAAAACCTACCATTACAAAATTATCAAAAACAATAAAAAGTATTCCTATTCTAATACCCTTTAAAAAAAATTCACCCCAAAATAAAAAAGCCTAATCTAGAATAAACTACCAAGGGCCCTTAAAAGGGCCTTTTGTAGGACATTACCCTAAAGTTAATAGTTCTTTTGCTACAAAACAAAACAAACACCCCTTAACAGTATACAAACCCTCCTAAACCCACAAAATAAAACTAAAGTAAAAACCTAATCTACCCATTGCCCTGAAAAGGTTATTTGTATGGGCATTGTCCTTAAAATGGCATTTAGCTATTTTTCCTGCCCTTAAAAGGGCATTCAGCTCTTTTATGAAATGCCCATACCCTAGTCTAAAAATAAAAACCCACCCCAAATTGAAAAAAAATACATTACACAAAATAACAAACAAATTATCAAAAATAATAAAAAATATTCCTATTCTAATAACCATTTAACAAAAAACACCCTAAAATAAAAAACCTAATCTACAATAAACTACCAATAGCCCTTAAAAGGGCCTTTTGTAGGGCATTGCCCTAAGTTAAACAGCTCTTTTACCTGGAAAAAAAAAATACAAACACTCACTAACATTACAAACTCCCACCCCCCGAAACTCACAAAATAAAAAAAAACTATCTAAAAAACCTAAGCTAGCCATTGCCCTGTAAAGGGCATTTAGCTTGTTTACGAAAAGCCCAACCCCCCCCCCAAAAAAAAAAAAAAAAAAAAAAAAACTATCACTAACCCCCGAGGATCCACTTACAGTTTTTGAAGTCCCACTTGAATGATCTTCATCTAGATGGTGAAGTCCTCATCCAGACAGCAAGAAGTCTTCATTCATACAAATGGCCTCTTCTATCTTCATCCGGGCGGCGATAAATCTTCATCCAGACGGCCTCTTCATCCAGGCGGCATCTTCTATTTTAATCCCGGCGGCGCAGAGTGGGTTTATCCTGAAGACATCAGGAGTGGAGCATCCTCTTCATACGGTCGCCGCCGTACACTGAATCTTGAATGGAAGGTATATGATTCAAGATGGCGTCCCTTGCATTCCTATTGGCTGATTTGATTTTGGTAACTAAAATCAGCCAATAGGATGAGAGCTACTGAAATCCTATTGGCTGTTCAAATCAGCCAATAGAATTAGAGCTACTAAAATTCTATTGACTGATTTGAACAGCCAATTGAATTTCAGAAGCTCTCATCCTATTGGCTGTATTTTTTTTTTTTCAGGTAAAAGAGCTGTTTAACTTAGGGCAATGCCCTACAAAAGGCCCTTTTAAGGGTTATTGGTAGTTTATTGTATATTAGGCTTTTTATTTTGGGGTGTTTTTTTTAATGGGTATTAGAATAAGAATAATTTTTATTATTTTTGCTAATTTGTTTGTTATTTTGTGTAATGTATTTTTTTCGTTTTGGGGGGATTTTTAATTTTAGATTAGGATTTGGGCATGTCATAAAAGAGCTGAATGTCTTTTTAAGGACAATGCCCATACAAATGCCCTTTTCAGGGCTATGGGTAAATTAAGTTTTACTTTAGTTTTATTTTGTGGGTTTGAGGGGTGGGGATTTGTATACTGTTAGGGGGTGTTTGTTTTGTTTTGTAGCAAAAGAACTGTTAACTTTAGGGCAATGCCCTACAAAAGGCCCTTTTGAAGAGTCCACAAAAGGCCCTTGGTAGTTTATTCTAGATTAGGCTTTTTTAATTTTGGGGTGGATTTTTTTTAAAGGGTATTAGAATAGGAATAATTTTTATTGTTTTGGATAATTTTGTTTGTTATTTTTTGTAATGGAGGTTTTTTTATTTTTAGTAATTTTATTGTTTGTTATTTTATGTAATTGTTATTTTTTTTATTTTGTAATGTTAGGTTTTAGTTTAGGGCAGCTTAGGTTTTATTTCACAGGTAAGTTTGCATTTATTTTAACTAGGTAGTTAGTAAATATTTAATAACTATTTACTAACTAGTCTACCTAGTTAAACTAAATACAAACTTACCTGTGAAATCAAAATAAAACCTAAGATAGCTACAATATAACTATTAGTTATATTGTAGCTAGCTTAGGTTCTATTTCACAGGTAAGTATTTAGTTTTAAATAGGAATTATTTAGTTAATAATTGTAATTTTAATTTAGCTCTATTTTAATTATGTTAAAATTAGGGGATGTTATGGTTAGGTTTAGGGATATGGTTTAGGGGTTAATGTAGTTTAATTTAGGTTGCTGCAATGTTGGGGGCTGGCGGTTTAGGGGTTAATATGTTTATTTAGTGGCAGTGATGTGGGAGGCCAGAGGTTTAGGGGTTAATAACTTTATTTAGTGGCTGACGATATCGGGGAGCGGCGAAATAGGGGTTAATAGATTTATTATAGTGTGGGCGATGTTGGGGTGCAGGGGAATAGTGGTTAATAACTTTAGTATAGTTGCAGCGATGTTGGGGGAGGCAGATTAGGGGTTAATAGCTTTATTTAGGTGGCATCGATATTGGGAGCGTAAGATTAGGTGTTTAATAACATTATGTAGGTGGCGGCGATGTCGGGGGCAGCCAATTAGGGGTATTTAGACGTGGGGTTTATGACAGGGTGTTAGCTTTAAACATAACTTTATTTTTTTTCCCCATAGACATCAATGGGGCTGCGTTACGGAGCTTTTCATTTTGTGATCGCAGGTGTTAGGCTTTTTTCTGATCCGCTCTCCCCATTAATGTCTATTTTGTGCGGAATTGAGTTTAAGACCACCATAACGCATGCACAAGCCGACTGTTTGAAAACTTGTAATGGCTGCGCTATAGAGGGTTAAATAACACAACGTTTGTTTAGTTCGTTAATTTCCCTATAGCGCGCATAACTCGTAATCTAGCTGATATTGCAGTAGAAAAAGAGTGCTCATCCTACCCAGCCTGATTACTTAAAAGATGCAGTTAGATGGGTTAGCAGTGGTGCAGATGGAAAAGAATTGCGATAGTTAACTAAGCAATATCCTTTAAACACAATGTAAAAGACCACAGTACTGTTAGTGACATTCACCACAGTGCAAGTGTGATTTACAATCAAATATTAAAAATGAGACATAAAACCACATCATTTGTAGATGTTGGTTTCCTGAAGTGATTATCCCTGCAGCTCCCATAAACTATAAATTATATTACATCTACATATGTATATGTCTCTATACACACATAAAAAGTCCAGTATTCACTCACAAGCTCTCAGCTAGGATTAAAAGCAAAACCGGAAGAGTTATTTACAGCATTTGGCAAAATGGAACATGCCCAGGTACCACGTCAAGGTCTCTTCCACATACCTGAGTCCCTAGTACAGCCACACAACTGCAGCCACGCATACAAATGCAAGATTATAATCAAACAAACTGAGAACAAGTCAGGGTTCACAGACTTATGTAATCACCCTGGGCGTAAGCAAAACAAGGAGAAAAACAGCACATTAATTAATACCATGTATTTTAATAAACCTCCAGAAAGTATCCAGTGGCCTTTTCAGAGTGTTTTACACATAGGGGGATATTTATCAAAGCCTCAACTTTGTTGCATTCACTGGCACCAATACACTCGCCTAACATCGCCTAACATTGCGGCCGCGTATCTCAATACTCTCTCCTTATTTATAAAAAAGCCAGCAAAAAAATGTGCACTAAGTACGGGGCGATGAGCATCAGACTGTTGTTAACTAACAGTCATCAATCTTGCCTCTATTCAGCTTTTAACCAACTTTATTTATACCCTGTCACTAAACGCCGCCACTATACTAAAATGTTTAACCCCTATCCCGCCACTCCCCGACCCGTCGCAACATAAATAAACTTATTAACCCCTATCCCGCAGCTACCCAACTCCGCCGCAAAATAAATAAACTTATTAACCCCTAACCCACCGCTCCCAGACCCCGCTGCAACATAAATAAACTTATTAACCCCTACCCCGCCACTCCCTGACCGTGCCACAACCTAAATAAAAGTATTAACCCCTAAACCTTTGGCCTCCCACATCACTACCACTAACTAAACCTATTAACCCCTAAACCATCAGCCCCCCCCACATAGCCATAAACTAAATTAAGCTATTAACCCCTAAACCTAGCAACCCGCTAACTTTAAATTAAAATTACAACATCTCTATCTTCAAATAAATTTAAACTTACCTGTAGAAATAAAATAAACTATTATAAAATATTAATTAACCTACCCTAACTATTATACTACAATTAAATTAAACTACTAATTAAATTCACTAAATTACATATTAAAAAACCATAACCCTACTCAAATTATTTTAATATACTATTAAACTTTATTACAAATTACTAAATTAAAGAAACACTAACGCCTAGATTTAGAGTTCTGCGTTAGCCGTCAAAACCAGCGTTAGGGGCTCCTAACGCTGGTTTTGGGCTACAGCTGGTATTTAGAGTCAGTCAGGAAAGGGTCTAACGTTCACTTTGCAGCCGGGACTTCTCCATACCACAGATCCCCCTACGCCATTTGCGTATCCTATCTTTTCAATGGGATCTTTCTAACGCCGGTATTTAGAGTCTTGGCTGAAGTGAGCGTTAGAAATCTAACGACAAGACTCCAGCCGCAGAGAAAAGCCAGGAGTTAAGAGCTTTCTGGGCTAACGCCGGTTCATAAACTCTTAACTACTGTGCTCTAAAGTACACTAACACCCATAAACTACCTATGCACCCCTAAACCGAGGCCCTCCCACATCGCTGCCACTCTAATCATTTTTTTTAACCCCTAATCTGCTGACCGCACACCGCCGCAACCTACATTATCCCTATGTACCCCTAATCTGCTGCCCCTATCACCGCCGACCCCTATATTATATTTATTAACCCCTAATCTGCCGCCCCCAACGTCACCGCAACCTACCTACAATTATTAACCCCTAATCTGCCGACCGGACCTCACCGCTACTATAATAAAGTTATTAACCCCTAAAGCTAAGTCTAACCCTAACCTGAACACCCCCTAAGTTAAATATAATTTTTATCTAACAAAATAAACTAACTCTTATTAAATAAATTATTCCTATTTAAATCTAAATACTTACCTGTAAAATAAACTCTAATATAGCTATTTTAGGATTAATATTTATTTTACAGGCAACTTTGTATTTATTTTAACCAGGTGCAATAGCTATTAAATAGTAAATAACTATTTAATAGCTACCTAGTTAAAATAATTACAAAATTACCTGTAAAATAAATCCTAACCTAAGTTACAATTAAACCTAACACTACACTATCAATAAATTAATTAAATAAAATACCTACAATTATCTACAATTAAACCTAACACTACACTATCAATAAATTAATTACATACAAATACCTGCAAATGAATACAATTAAATAAACTAACTAAAGTACAACAAATAAAAAAAGAACTAAGTTACAAAAAATAAAAAAATAATTTACAAACATTATAAAAATATTACAATTTTAAGCTAATTACACCTACTCTAAGCCCCTAATAAAATAACAAAGCCCCCCAAAATAAAAAAATGCCCTACCCTATTCTAAAATAAAAATTGAAAAGCTCTTTTACCTTACCAGTCCTTAAAAGGGCCTTTTGTAAAAAAAAAAACATACAATACCCCCCCAACATTACAACCCACCACCCACATACCCCTAATCTAACCCAAACCCCCCTTAAATAAACCTAACACTAAGCCCCTGAAGATCTCCCTACCCAGATTTAAGTTCAATCCGATTGGCTGATCCAATCAACCAATCAGATTGCGCTCGCATTCTATTGGCTGATCGGAACAGCCAATAGAATGCGAGCTCAATCTGATTGGCTGATTGGATCAGCCAATCGGATTGAACTTGAATCTGATTGGCTGATTCCATCAGCCAATCAGAATTTTCCTACCTTAATTCCGATTGGCTGATAGAATTCTATCAGCCAATCGGAATTCAAGGGACGCCATCTTGGATGATGTCCCTTAAAGGAACCGTCATTCGTCGGGAAGTCGTTGGCCAGGATGGATGTTCCGTGTCAGTGGGATGAAGATGGAGCCGGAAGAAAGAAGATTGAAGATGCCTCTTGATAGAAGACTTCAGCCGGATGATGGACCTCTTCAGCCCCCGCTTGGATCAAGACTTCAGCCGGATGATGGACCTCTTCAGCCCCCACTTGGGCTTGGATGAAGACTTCGGACCCGCTTCTGGACGGATCGGTGATACCCGGCATGGTGAAGACTAGGTAGGGAGATCTTCAGGGGCTTAGTGTTAGGTTTATTTAAGGGGGGTTTGGGTTAGATTAGGGGTATGTGGGTGGTGGGTTGTAATGTTGGGGGGGGGATTGTATGGTTTTTTTTTTACAGGCAAAAGAGCAGAATTCTTTGGGGCATGCCCCGCAAAAGGCCCTTTTAAGGGCTGGTAAGGTAAAAGAGCTTTTCAAATTTTATTTTAGAATAGGGTAGGGCATTTTTTATTTTGGGGGGTTTTGTTATTTTATTAGGGGGCTTAGAGTAGGTGTAATTAGCTTAAAATTGTTGTAATATTTTTATAATGTTTGTAATTTTTTTTTTTTTTTGTACTTTAGTTAGTTTATTTAATTGTATTTATTTGTAGGTATTTGTATGTAATTAATATATTGATAGTGTAGTGTTACGTTTAATTGTAACTTAGGTTAGGATTTATTTTACAGGTAATTGTTTTGTAATTATTTTAACTAGGTAGCTATTAAATAGTTATTAACTATTTAATAGCTATTGTACCTGGTTAAAATAAATACAAAGTTGCCTGTAAAATAAATATTAATCCTAAAATAGCTACAATATAATTATAATTTATATTGTAGCTATATTAGGGTTTATTTTACAGGTAAGTATTTAGCTTTAAATAGGAATAATTTATTTAATAAGAGTTAATTTATTTCGTTAGATAAAAATTATATTTAATTTAGGGGGGTGTTAGGGTTAGGGTTAGACTTAGCTTTAGGGGTTAATACATTTATTAGAGTGGTGGCGAGGTCCATTAACACTGAAAGTGGAGGTGATAAAGTCACTTCCACGAAAGAATGCGGATATAGCACTCACTGTCTTAACCTCTGGGCGGCTTGAAAATTCCTGATAATAAAACTTAACTTTTATTAATTGTTTATAAAATCAAGGGAGAAGGGGGAAACATAAACAATTAAAAACCTAGGATAGAGTAGTCATGTATAGATTCCTTAGTATACAGTAATAATTCTATAAATAGGCCTAGGGGTATAATAGCCCAAACAGTAATATTCCGGTATAATCTATACACAGATCACTGTGGCGTAAGGGCTCGATTAAGTAAAGCTAAGGTAAATATTATGTAGATTAGTATAAGACACAAGAATACAGGATTGCCTCTTGTTGCAACTGATTATAAAATATTTGTTCACAGTAATTATTTAGATATTATGTTAGATGACTGGTCAATTTAATACTGGTTTGGTGCACTTGTATGAGTATTGTTTTGATACCTAATATGAGTTTATAATTAATTTAAAGTGACAGTCTCATATAAAGTAATATGCATTTCTGGTATTTGATTACAGTCTATCTGATATACAGACCTGAAAATAGATTCACGTTAATGGTAACCTTTCTATTTTATACTATCAAAAATATTGTTGTTTCAATTTTCAGTGCATTGTGCTATATGTATTCCCAGTATTGAAAAGGCACTTATTACTGTGCACTGTTGCGTCAGAGCAGTAGTGTGTATATTTTTGTAATATATTTGATTTAATTATTTATTGTAAATATAATAGGTAACTTTATTTATACAAGCAACAGTGATTTTGCTACAGTAGTCTCACTGCAGATGCCACAGTGTAGCATTATACAGTAATGTCGATAATTCTGGTGATTGACTTTACTGATTGAGTTACAGTAGTGACGATACCTATATCTCAGTATTTTCTCATGTAGCAATAATCGTTAATATCAGTATCGGCTTTATTTCTTGTAAGCGATAGTGTTGTCACTCATAATGTCCGTGTTGCCTTCTGCAGAAATGCTAATTAATAAAACACTAAAATTACGTTCTATAGGTAGTGATGGTATTACTGTAATAGAGTCGCTACATATACCAGAGTATAGTATTATGCAGCAACGGTAGTGAACTGTAGTGATTAAATCAAATTGCAGTAACAACGCTACAAGTGCCAAAAGTATATTCTTGTCATTAATATTGACTGAATTTATTATAAACGATATTAATATTGCTACAAGTGCCTAGGTATAATCTCCTGCAGCACTGGTAGTTAATAATATAATTGACTTAAGTTCTGTGGGTAGTATTAATATTACTTTGTACTGAATACCTTAAGTTTATTAAGCGTGGATAATACTGTCTAAATAGTATCACTATCGGTACCTAAATGTAGAATTGTGCAACAATAGTGGCTAAGATACTGTTATATCAAAATTCTATAAGCGACAATGATATTATTGCAGTAATATCGCTACGAGTTTCACAGTAAAGTATTGAAGTAGACAATTTGAAGCATTTGTAAGATGTTATTATAAGCTGTTTAGATTGTCTATTTTGTTCACAATATAATTATGAAACCGCTACAATATAATTATAATTTATATTGTAGCTATATTAGGGTTTATTTTACAGGTAAGTATTTAGCTTTAAATAGGAATAATTTATTTAATAAGAGTTAATTTATTTCGTTAGATAAAAATTATATTTAATTTAGGGGGGTGTTAGGGTTAGGGTTAGACTTAGCTTTAGGGGTTAATACATTTATTAGAGTAGTGGCGAGGTCCAGTCAGCAGATTAGGGGTTAATACTTGAAGTTAAGTGTCGGTGATGTTAGGGAGGGCAGATTAGGGGTTAATACTATTTATTATAGGGTTTTTGAGGCAGGAGTGAGGCGGATTAGGGGTTAATAACTTTATTATAGCAGCAGTGAGGTCCGGTTGACAGATTAGGGGTTAATAAGTGTAGGTAGGTGGCAGCGACGTTGGGGGCGGCAGATTAGGGGTTAATAAATATAATATAGGGGTCGGCGGTGTTAGGGGCAGCAGATTAGGGGTACATAGGGATAACGTAGGTTGTGGCGGTGTACGGAGCGGCAGATTAGGGGTTAATAATTATATGCAAGGGTCAGCGATAGCGGGGGCGGCAGATTAGGGGTTAATAAGTGTAAGGTTAGGGGTGTTTAGACTCAGGGTTCATGTTAGGGTGTTAGGTGCAGACTTAGGAAGTGTTTCCCCATAGGAAACAATGGGGCTGCGTTAGGAGCTGAACGCTGCTTTTTTGCAGGTGTTAGGTTTTTTTTCAGCTCAAACGTCCCCATTGTTTCCTATGAGGGAATCGTGCACGAGCACGTTTTTGAAGCTGGCCGCGTCCGTAAGCACCGCTGGTATTTAGAGTTGCAGTAGCAGTAAATTATGCTCTACGCTCCCTTTTTGGAGCCTAACGCAGCCCTTCTGTGAACTCTAAATACCAGCGGTATTTAAAAGGTGCGGGGGGAAAAAAGCATGCGTAGCTAACGCACCCCTTTGGCCACAGGACTGTAAATCTAGGCGTAAGTTACAAAAAACAAACAAACAAACACTAAATTACGAAAAATAAAAAAACACATTATCAAAAATAAAAAAGAATTACACCTAATCTAATAGCCCTATCAAAATAAAAAGCCCCACTAAAATAAAAAACCCTAGCCTACAATAAACTGCCAATAACCCTTAACACAAACACCCCCCAACAGTAAAACCCACCACCCAACCAACCAACTCCCCCAAATAAAAAACCTAAACCTAAAATAACCTAATCTCTACATTGCCCTGAAAAGGGTATTTGTATGGGCATGGCCCTTAAAAGGGCATTTAGCTCTTTTACATGCCCCGACCCATAATCTAAAAATAAAACCCACCCAAAAAACCCTTAAATTAACCTAACACTAACCCCCAACGATCCACTTACAGTTATTAAAGTCCCGCTTAAAGGATCCATCCAGCCGGCAAGAAGTCTTCATCCAGGAAGCAAGAAGTCTTCATCCGGGCAGCCTCTTCCACCTTCATCCATACAGAGAAGTCTTCATCCAGATGGCATTTTCTAACTTTATCCATCCGGCCCAGAGCGGGTCCTTCCTGAAGACATCCGGTGCGGAGCATCCTCTTCATACGGTCGCCCGCGTAAACAGGAACTTCAATGCAAGTGACGTCATCCAAGATGGCATCCCTTGCATTCCTATTGACTGAAAGATTTCAATCAGCCAAAAGAATTAGAGCTGCGAAAATCCTATTGGCTGTTCCAATCAGCCAATAGGATTTGAGCAGCTCTCATCCTATTGGCTGTTACAATCAACCAATAGGATTGAGTTCTCATCCTATTTTATTGTAGGCTAGGGTATTTTTTATTTTAGGGGGGATTTTTTATTTTTATAGGGCTATTAGATTAGGTGTAAAAAAATTATTGATAATGTGTTTTTTTTATTTTTTTGTAATTTAGTGGGGTTTTTTTGTAACTTAGTGTTTTTTTCTGTAATTTAGTAATTTGTAATAAGGTTTAATAGTATATTTAAATAATTTGAGTAGGGTTAGGGTTTTTTAATATTTAATAATTTAGTTAATTTAATTGGTAGTTTAATTTTATTGTAGTATAATAGTTAGGGTAGGTTAATTAATATTTTAAAATAGTTTATTTTAATTCTACAGGTAATTTTAAATTTATTTGAAGATAGGGATGTTGTAATTTTAATATAAAGTTAGCGGGTTGTTAGGTTTAGGGGTTAATAGCTTAATTTAGTTTATGGGGATGTGGGGGGCTGACGGTTTAGGGGTTAATAGGTTTAGTTAGTGGTAGTGATGTGGGAGGCCAGAAGTTTAGGGGTTAATATGTTTATTTAGTGGCGGCGGTGTCGGGGAGCAGCGCAATAGGGGTTAATAATTTTATTTAGGTTGCAGCCGTGTCGGGGAGCGGCGGAATAGGGGTTAATAAATTTATTTAGGTTTCAGCGGGGCTGGGAGGCGGGATAGGGGTTAATAACTTTATTTAGGTTGCGGCAGGGTCGGGAAGTGGCGGGATGGGGTTAATACATATTATTTGTGTCGGGGTGGCAGATTAGGGGTGTTTAGACTCAGGGTTTATGTTAGGGTGTTAGGTGTAAACGTAACTTGTTTTCAACCATAGAACTTAATGGGATATCTGGCAGCATCAAACATAAGCTTTCGGTGCTTTCAGGCTCCCATTGATTTCTATGGCATCCGCGGCCTCCAGGGTGGCGGATTGAAAACTGGGTTAAAAGTTTGATAACTTTGAAAAAGTGTCAGATAGAGCCGAATGTGTATTTTCGGAACATCTGTAATGACGTAAGCATTGATCTGAGTCATATGGAGACTGGCGGATCGTATTTTATGTCACAAATTTAAAAATTTGACGGTCTGTCGGCTTTGATAATTAGGTCGGATCAATCTCGCAACAATTACGACGCACAATTCTGGTGTATTTGCAATTGAGGCTTTGATAAATATACGCCATATGGGCAAACAAATTGTTTTGAAATATTAGTGAAATAATGCCCTTTTGAGGAGTTATCAAATGCCTAGAGGTGTTCAATTCGATAAGCCAAAAACAGTCTTTAAAGTGTGATGCAAAAATATATTGTGATTGCCAAGATCTTTTAGATTCCATAGGGAAAATAGAACTTTTATTGAGGATCCAAAAAGCAGTTTGAGAATGTGAGAATCAGCCAAATTGCGCTATTGTGATCATGCTGAATCGAAAAGTAACCTTTTTTAGCCTGTCTTTGTTCTCCTAATATTATTTGTTGATCTTGATTTGATCCATATTGGGAAACAGTTAGATAGGATCCGAGCGGATAGAAGAAATAGAACAAAAAAAAAACAGTCATACGATGGATGAATGGATAGCAGTGGCGTTGGTGATAACAATTCTCCCGACAATGGGTCCTGCACTTTATTTCGGCAACAAAATAGACACACAAAAGGATTTTAAAAAAGTGCAAAACTGGACTTGCTTCACAGTAATCCAAGGCGATTCTATTATCTTGTGCATGTGCATTACACTCTGAAATAGTCAAATATACCATTTTAGTTTTTATTTCAAAGCCACATTTTTGGGATTGTAAAGTACAATATTGTTATCTTTAAGAATGGCGCTTTTATCAGCAATTGCATCTTTGTGATCAGGAGTTAAGTATTTGCCATTCAGATTTGTTGTTTTAAAATCGCAATCTTTTTACAGTTATAGAAACGCAGCAAAGAGAAACTCTGTTCTACACAGTCAGAGTGAAGTTTTAAAATCATGGTCTGTACAGTGAGTTTTGCAACTTAGGGATATCTTTAAAACCTTGACAATTAGCAGTTTCACAGTGTACAGTGTAAGTACTGTTAAAATCATGTTTAGAAGACAAAATAAATTGCAGTCATTTTCTTCATATGGAAATTAATATGCAACACTGTTTTTGAATTTAGATAAAAATCTTAACAAACAAAAGATAAGAATTTCTTAATGAATTAAAAACAAAATTCTGTTAATATTTAAAAAATGTCAAAAAAAAAAACATAATTGAGCAAAAATGACCAGTATTTTAGTGATCAGTATCGATTATTGGCAGTTCCAAGGGCCTTTTATGGAAAATGTAGATCTTGTTTGTGTTAAAAAAGGTCTAGATTACAAGTGGTGAGCAATAGATAGAGCAGGGTGCAATTTCCATACCATAACCCTACGCTAAGACTAGTGCACAATCTGGTATTACAAGTGAATAGTAAAGAATATTTGCCAGAGAATTTTAACACTGTCAGCATTTTTTAGAGCACCCTATACTTGGATGGATTGTGTGCAGGGTGTGATATAATCCCTCATAATACAAGTGGTGAGTTATGTGTTGCACTCCAGCGCTGGGAAGTTTAGCACTTTTGGAGTCAAGATGCGCATTTGTTTAGCTATGAATGTCAATTCATATTGAAAATGCAGATATTTGTTTCCTTTTAACAAAATGGATATCTGAATGAATGCGCTAACTCATTTAAAGAAAACAATTATAATTCATGAATATATTCGTTATTCTTTAAATTTGGTGTATTACTTACCTGTAGCAGGAGTCGCACTGATCCTTTTCTTCTTCATAGACTCCTTGGCATGCGCTAAAGCTCCCCAGCGTGCTACAGGTACATTAGTGCAGCAGATTCCTTCTTTAGCGCAGGTATGTGTGGGGAGGCCTAAGCCAATCAAATTTACAGGCCTCTAGTTATCAAGCCGTCAACCTCAAATACGCTGGAATTCAGCAGCGTATTTGTGGTGAGGCTGATTCACCTAAGTTATCAAGCCCTGCTGCCCGGCAAAAGTAGAATATAGTGACGTAAGCTTTGATCCGCCGGACTCAGTCCGACATAGATCGATTCTTACGTCACTCCAGATGTTCTGAACGCAAGTTCGGCACAATCTGACTACTTTTGCTAGTTATCAAATGACTACCAGGTACGCTCTGCACTTTTCCGGCCCAGCGTACCTGGTTTTCAATCCGCCGCCCTGGAGGTGGCGGATCCCATAGGAATCAATGGGAGTCAGACCATAGCGAAAGTTCATGTTCGCTGCTGCCCTAACATATACCCTGAGTCTAAACACCCCTAATCTGCCCCTCTACACCGCCGCAACTAAATAAATGTATTACCCCCTAAACCGCCGCTCCCGGAGCCAACCGCCACTCTAATAAACTTATTAACCCCTAAACCACCGCTCCCGGACCCCACCGCCACCTACATAATACCTATTAACCCCTATCCTGCCCCCCTATACCGCCGCCACCTATTATAAATTTATTAACCTCTATCCTGCGAATCCCGCCGCAACTAAATAAATTGTTTAACCCCTAAACCGCCGCTCCCAGACCCCGCCGCCACCTATATTAAACTTATTAACCCCTAATCTCCCCCCCTACACTGTCGCCACCTATAATAAATTTATTAACCCCTATCCTGCCACCCCTATACCGCCGCCATCTATATTAAACTAATTAACCCCTAAACCTAAGTCTAACCCTAACCCTAAAACCCCCCTAACTTAAATATTATTTTAATAAATCTAAATAAAATTACTCTTATTAACTAAATTAATCCTATTTAAAACTAAATACTTAGCTATAAAATAAACCCTAATATAGCTACAATATAACTAATAATTATATTGTAGCTATCTTAGGATTTATATTTATTTTACAGGTAACTTTGTATTTATTTTAACTAGGTAGAATAGTTATTAAATAGTTATTAACTATTTAATAACTACCTAGCTAAAAGAAATACAAAATTACCTGTAAAATAAATCCTAACCTAAGTTACAGTTAAACCTAACACTATCATTAAATAAATTAAATTAATTAACTACAAATGCCTACAATTAAATACAATTAAATAAACTAACTAAAGTACAAAAAATAAAAAAAATAAGTTACAAAAAATAAAAAAATATTACAAGATTTTTAAGCTAATTTCACCTAATCTAAGCCCTCTAATAAAATAACAAAGCCCCCCAAAATAAAAAATGCCCTACCATATTCTAAATTACGAAACTTAACAGCTCTATTACCTTTCCAGCCCTTAAAAGGGCCTTTTGCGGGGCATGCCCCAAAGTATTCAGCTCTTTTGCATGTTAAAAAAATACCCCCCCAACATTAAAACCCACTACCCACATACCCTACTCTAACCCAAACCTCCCTTAAATAAACCTAATACTACCCCCCTGAACATCATCCTACCTTTAGCCGTCTTCAGCCAGCCGACCACCGATGGAACAGAAGAGGACATCCGCAGCGGCCGAAGTCATCATCCAAAGAGCGCTGAAGAGGTCTTCCATCCGATAGAAGTCTTCATCCAAGGGGCGCTGAAGAGGCCTTCCATCCGATAGAAGTCTTCATCCAGGCGGCGTCTTCAATCTTCATCCATCCGGAGCAGATGGGAGCCATCTTCAAAGCAGCCGACGTGGAGCCATCTTCATCCACCGACACCTACTCGCCGAATGAATATTCCTTTAAGTGACGTCATCCAAGATTGCGTCCCTCGAATTCTGATTGACTGATAGGCTTCTATAAGCCAATCGGAATTAAAGTAGGAAAAATCTGATTGGCTGATCCAATCAGCCAATCAGATTGAGCTTGCATTCTATTGGCTGATCGGAACAGCCAATAGAATGCGAGCTCAAGCTGATTGGCTAATTGGATCGGCCAATCGTATTGAACTTGAATCTTATTGGCTGATTGGATCAGCCAATCAGATTTTTCCTACCTTAATTCCGATTGGCTGATAGAATCCTAACAGCCAATCGGAATTCGAGGGATGCCATCTTGGATGACGTCACTTAAAGTAATATTCATTCGGCGAGTAGGCGTAGATGGATGGCGTCGGCTGCTTTTAAGATGGCTCCGCTCCGGATGGATGAAGATTGAAGACGCCGCCTGGATGAAGACTTCTATCGGATGGAAGACCTCTTCAGCGCCCCTTGGATGAAGACTTCGGCCGCTGCGGATGTCCTCTTCTGTTCCATCGGTGGTCGGCTGGCTGAAGACGGCTAAAGGTAGGATGATCTTCAGGGGGGTAGTGTTAGGTTTTTTTAAGGGGGGATTGGGTGGGTTAGAGTAGGGGTATGTGGGTTTTAATGTTGGGGGGGTTGTATTTTTTTTAACATGCAAAAGAGCTGAATACTTTGGGGCATGCCCCACAAAAGGCCCTTTTAAGGGCAAGTAAGGTAATAGAGCTGTTAACTTTCGTAATTTAGACTAGGGTAGGGCATTTTTTTATTTTGGGGGGCTTTGTAATTTTATTAGGGGGCTTAGATTAGGTGTAATTAGCTTAAAAATCTTGTAATATTTTTTTATTTTTTGTAACTTAGTTTTTTTTATTTTTTGTACTTTAGTTAGTTTATTTAATTGTATTTAATTCTAGGTATTTGTAGTTAATTAATTTAATTTATTTAATGATAGTGTAGTGTTAGGTTTAATTGTAACTTAGGTTAGGATTTATTTTACAGGTAATTTTGTATTTCTTTTAGCTAGGTAGTTATTAAATAGTTAATAACTATTTAATAACTATTCTACCTAGTTAAAATAAATTTAAATCCTAAAATAGCTACAAGGTAATTATTAATTACATTGTAGTTATCTTAGGGTTTATTTTACAGGTAAGTATTTATTTTTAAATAGGAATAATTTAGTTAATGATAGTGCAGTGTTAGGTGTAATTGTAACTTAGGTTAGTTTTTATTTTTTATTTTACAGGTAAATTTGTCTTTATTTTATCTAGGTAGCTATTAATAACTATTTAATAGCTATTGCACCTAGTTAAAATAAATTAAAATTTTCCTGTAAAATAAAAATAAATCCTAAAATAGCTACAATATAATTATTAGTAGCTATATTAGGGTTTATTTTATAGGTAAGTATTTAGTTTTAAATAGGAATAACTAATTTAATAAGAGTGATATTTATTTAGATTTATTTAATTAATATTTAAGTTAGGGGGGTGTTAGGGTTAGGGTTAGACTTAGGTTTAGGGGTTAATAATTTTATTATAGGTTTCGGCAGTATAGGGGGGGCAGGATAGGGGTTAATAAATTTATTATAGGTGGCGACGGTGTAGGGGGGCAGATTAGGGGTTAATAAGTTTAATATAGGGTGCGGCGGGGTCCCGGAGTGGCGGTTTAAGGGTTAAACAATTTATTTTGTTGCGGCAGGGTACTGGATCGGCAGGATAGGGGTTAATAAATATATTATAGGTGGCGGCGGTATAGGGGGGCAGGATAGGGGGTAATAGGTATTATGTAGGTGGCGGCGGGGTCTGGGAGCGGCGGATTAGGGGTTAATCAGTTTATTAGAGTGGCGGTGGCCTCAGCGAGCGGTGGTTTAGGGGTTAATACATTTATTATAGTTGCGGTGGGGTCTAGGAGTGCCGGTTTAGGGGTTAATAACTTTATTTAGTTGCGGGGGCCCCAGGGGCACCGGTATAGGGGGTAGAACAGTGTAGTTTAGTGTGAGTGCTTAGTGACAGGGGTATCAAAAAAGCTGGGAAAAAGCCGAAGAGCAGCGAGATCGGATGAGTGATAGCTATCACAGTCAGCTGCTCATTGCCCCGTACTTGGTGCACAGCTTTTTGACAGCTTTTTTGATAACTTTGGCGAGCGTATTCAGGTCTGCGGCAGCGATGGTAGTCGAGCTTAGGTGGGCGTATTGGGCCGGCGAAGGCAGGTAAGTAGACACGTTGATAACTAGAGGCCACAGAGTCTAGGGCCATGCTAAAAGGAGAATTAAGCCTGTGACTTTATTAAGAAGGGTTGATTAGCATCCCTACCCGCATGCACTGAAGGAACAGGGAACTACCAGGCTAATGTACTTGTAGTGCGCTGCCCGGGATTCCATGAATAAGAAGAAGGGGATTAGTGAGACTTCCAAGCGCACTACAAGTAAGTATCAAGGTAGATAACATTTAGATTTGTTCTCAATGTTAATAACTATTTAGTATTCGGTTACAAACATTCTGATTTCATCAATAATGTAATGTGTGATGTGATCAGTGATGTTATTGATGATGTCATGCAAAGCACCCAGGGCAGGGGAAGTTTTAGTTGAGAATTTCCTTGCTTTTTAACTTTTGATTAACAACTTAGACTCTATGCATAACTTAATTAAGTTTTTGGGCCAATTAATTTCCAAGTTGTTTACAATTTTTGAAAAAAATATTTAAACCAGATTTATAATAGATATTGTTATACTTACCATGCTATGATGCTAAAAAAAAAAAAAAAAAATAATAAAACTTAACAAAAAGAAAAAAAAAAGATATTTTCTTCCTTAATTTTCAGTTATAAATTCTCAAGACCACTCCATTATGATTCCGTTATAAGTGAACATTTGATTTAATTTCTTGTTAACCAGTCTGTTCACTTTGTAGTAATCCAACTCATATCATTGCACATATTTTATGACGTAAAATGTCATAGATCCTTCCAGTAGAAGTTTAGTACTAATTGTGCATCTATAACAGGAAATAATGAACACTCCACCACAAGTACAGTAAATAAATAAAAGAAAAAAAATCAATTGCAATAATAATTTTCCATGAATGTCTATTAGGAATATACCACTGTTTATAGCTTCAAAGATAATAACAATGCGAAAGATATGCAACATACCTTTAGCCCATTTTCTATCAGAAATATAAAAAATACCCATTATATATTTATTTTGTTGAAAAAAAGTAAAAAAAATATATATTTGGTACTAAATTGATCTAGTACCACCCTACCCACCTCTCTCACAAAATAGTTATATTATAAAATCCTTCTCCTATAATTCTTTTTACTATAGTGTAATATTCTTATCTCGCACACTTCTTGTAGATCTAATTGCCATAGCTCAGAAAGGGAGATTTGTGCAGCATTCAGTAATAACAGAGAAGATCATTTACAAAAGAAACAAAATATGCCCATGCAAAAATGTGCTTATCACCATTTTAAATTTTATTTTAAAATAATTCAAAATATCTAAAAAAAAATACTTTTTCAGTTTTTTAGTGATTCACAGTCCTGATCTAACTGCCAAATTTCAGCAAGATATGTCATTCCACTTTCATAGATATAAACATTTTAATACTCAAATTTGTAATACAAAGCCGCTCTCACCTTACAGTTACCAGACATACAGAATCAGCATTTACAAAAGCAATAAAACATTTACACACAAAAAAAAATTGCTTATGGCGCCATCTTACATTTTAATTTAAAATAACTAAAAATATCTCAAAAACTACTAATTACACAAATTTTCACACAATATAATGGAAAACCCTCACCACATGATCTATTCAAATACCAAGTTTAAACCAAATCCATGCATCAATTTCTTAGATAAACTATTCTGTATCTCCAATATTAATCTATAGGATTTTCAAATAACATTCTTATTTTTTCAATCTCAATTATCTCAAAAACTATTTAAACAAATCACTTGACATTTCCCAGCTTTCTATTGATTTACAGTCCGGATCTAGCTGCCAATTTTCAGCAAGATAAGTCATTTCATTCCAAAGATATGAGCTTTTCAAAACTCTAATTTCTAATACAAAGTTGCTCTCACCTAACAATTAGACATATGCGTTTCGATTCGTTCCGAATCGAAATTCGTCCGAATTTCTTAAATTCAGAGATTCGGATCGATTTGAATTTCCGAATTACGGTAGTACCGAATCTACCGAATAAATATAAATTAGTTTGTATTTATTTGTTACACTAGTATTGTACAGTATATTAGGTTATATCACTCTGCTATGGGTTACACCTAATATACAGTACATAATACTAGTCTAATTTGTTAAATTTGGAGATTCGGATCGATTTGAATTTCCGAATTACGGTAGTACCAAATCTACCGACTAAATATAAATTAGTTTGGATTTATTCATTACACTAGTATTGTACTGTATATTAGGTTATATCACTCTGCTATGGGTTACACCTAATATACAGTACATAATACTAGTCTAATACTTAGCACATCCCACCTAACACATACCGAAATTCTGAATTTCCGAATCGAACCAAACCGAATCCAGCCGAATTTATTCAAATCTGAATGAATCCGAATCAAATTCATTCGAATTTTTCCGAATTTGAATCGATCCGAACCGAAATTCGGAAACATCCGAATCGATCCGAACCGAAACAAAACAAATTATTCGGCCATTCACAAGTCTACTTACAATTACCAGGCAGGCAGAATCAACGTTTAGAAAAGCAATAAAACATGTACATGCAAAAATGTGCTAATGGCGCCATTTTGAATTTTAGTTTTTAATAACTAAAATATTTTAAAAATTTAATTTTCCCCCGTAATGGCAGACCCTCACCACACAATCTCAATTTCAAATATTTCAAAATTTAACCAAACTTAACTAAAGTAGATTATATTTTCCAGTTTTCGAATGATTCACAGTCTGGATCTAAGTGCTAAATTTAATTGCAGACCCTCACCACACAATCTATTCAAATACCAAGCTCAACAAATCCATGCAGTTGTTTCTTAGATAAATTATTCTAAATCTCCAATGTAAAGTCTATATGATCTCAAACATCTAAAAAAAACTACTTAACCAATACACTTGATTATTTTCACTTTTGTAGTGATTCCTATTCTGGATCTAATTCTAAACATATGAACATTTGAAAAATCGAGTTTTTAATAAAAGACATTCTCAACTTAAACTAGAAGTAGAAAAGTAGAAAAACGACTATGTTTAATATAGAATATATTTACATATATATTTCCTATACATATTTTCATATGGTCTATGAAGAGGTTTGGGTCCAGGAAGGGCTCAAAAGATTATTTGTATATGTGTAAATATGAGTGTGTATGTGTATATGTGTGTATATGTGTATATGTATGTGTATGTCCATTGTTGTAAACTTATATCTGAATAGAAAAACATAATTTTAAGAACTCCACTATTTGATATTTCAGACATCCCAACTCTCCCTGAAGTTCAGGGAGTCTCCCTTGTTGTAATAGCGACTCACTGACGCCCGCAAATGAAATGCAATCTCCCTGAAACTACAAGTACCATGATCCAACGTGGCCCAAATCCGGAAACATTGTTTCTTTAAGGAATGCCTTTAGTTTCGGTGATGTGCTGGGACGCTATGGAACCCTCAAAGCATGCATCAGTAACTGAAAACCCCCCACTGATTTTAATAAAATAAAACACAAATACTACCTCATTTACTGCATGTAATTAAACTTTGCATTCTAAAATATTGGGATGCCTGATATTTTGCTTAGTGTACCTTTGTCTTATTGCACCTTCAGCTTAGCTTAGCAATTGAGCAACATCCAGTATGATTTTTTCAGTGCACTCTTATAATAATATGTTCCTATATACCATGTACCTAAAATGAGTGTACCTAAGGAACAGAAAATGTTCATCCAATTTTCAAAACGCAGGTCTTTTAGTAGACCCCATGCACTCTCAGCCATAGGGAAACTGTTCATAGGACATAGTGACCAATTCTAACCTCATCATCACACAAACAGTAACCCCAGATCAAATAATATTTTGCAGAAAGACAGTGCATGGTGTGTAGTAAATTCCTGTTTATTAATGTTGTTTACCTGGAACCAAATACTATGCATTCAGCTGAAACACTATCTGTAAGGCCTTTTTTTCCAGTGTTTTAAAGCTAAGATTTGGAGAAATGATCTGAATTCTAATGTTCCTCAAAGCATTTTCTTCTGTATTGTAAGAATAAAAGTTATTTATTTTCTTAATTGTCTGAAATTATCATCAGGGAATCCTTCCTGTCACTGTCGGCTTCTCATTTGTTCATGCTTTGAAAAGGACAACAAAGTGTAGCAAAATGAGTTATTAGCATATTGCGTGGAATACGAAAACTCACATTGGGGATAACTTAGGTCCTTGATGACTGTTGCGTTTTGCATTGCTTCTGTTATAGCTGCTTGGAAGCTAATGTGATGAACTCCATGAAAGTGTATGCTTATGCCTAGCAAGTGTACACAAAGCAGTGTTACAATATCTTCTCACTAGGGATTGTGGTCTGTTATGTAATGCTTTTTTTCTCTTTAACTTCCTCCTCTGCAATGTCAATCAATGAATTACTACTGAGAATTAGCTCAAACAAAAACCAGCATGAGGTGGGAAATATAGTAAACATGAATATAAACTATATTTTTAATGTGCTGGCTTCCTGCCATCAAGTATATCATCTGAGATCTCCGTTTGTATATATTTATTTTTTCATTGGTTTTATTTATTTATTTATACGTCTTGCTATTGGTGTCATGTTTTGTTCTGATATTGACAGTACATTTTGAATAAGTTACATTTACAAAACTTCTTGTTTTCTTGTCAGATTACATAACTAATTATAATGTCAAATCACACAGCCCATATAGGGCTAGATTACAACTGGTTTGCTATTTAGTGCTCCTGCTCAAGTGTTAAAGGGACAGGAAATCAAAATGTTTCTTTAATAATTAAGGTAGAGAATACAATTTTAAACAAACTTTTCAATTTACTTCTATATCTAATTTGTTTCATTCTTTAGATATCCTTTGTTAAATAAATAGCAATGCACAAGGGTGAGCCAATCGCACAAAGCATTTATTTGTAACCACCAATCAGCAATCTATTTAGACATGCTTTTCAACAAAGGATATCAAGAGAATGAAGCAAATTAACTAATAGAAGTAAAATGAAAAGTTGTTTAAAATGGCATGCTCTTTCTGAATCATGAAAGAAAAAATTTGGATTTCATGTCCCTTTAACTTTGCTTGAATTTAACTTATTGCGTGCATTACAAGTCTAAAGTAAAAAATGTGTGCACGAGCGAAACCCAATACGGGTAAAGAGTTAAAACTCAGGGGCGAGATTACATATGTGGTGTCGCCCGCAAAATATGGCGACGCTGGTTTTTAGTCCGGTATTGCTATCACATATATGGCGCCGCATATTAATGCGGCACGTATATTTCACCTGTTGCCCGCTAATTTTACTATCATAAACTAACATAGAACCGCGTTGCAAGTCGGTATCACATATTTAGCGGAACTTACAGATTGAAATTTGATAAATTTTACTCCATTTTCACCTCGCCACACATAGGCAGGCGCAGCCTGCCTTGCGCCGAATATGTGAGCACCATAACTTCCTGAAAGTAATAACAAACACCTAATGCATCAGCAATATCTACCTGTCAACCGCCATCCTCCTCCGCAATAACTAATACAATATATTAACCCCTAATCCACCAACCCCCACATCACAAACTACCTAATAAATGTATTAACCCCTAATCCACCATTCACCCACTTTGCAAATCTACCTAATAAATGTATTAACCACTAATCCGCCATCCCTCCACATTGCAAAATAACTAATTAACCTATTAACCCCTAACCCCCCACCCCCACAATGCAATAAACCTGATTAAGATATTAACCCCTAAACCCCCAACCCCCATTCCTATTAGCTTACATTTTCAAATCAGCCAATAGGATGTGAGCTACTGAAATCCTATTGGCTGTTCAAATCAGCCAATAGAATTTCAGTAGCTCACATCCTATTGACTGATTTGAAAATTTCAGCCAATAGGAATGCAAGTTACCCAAATATAAAATAGGTACCTTGCATTCAATCTTCTGTGTTTAACCTTTTAAGGGCTATTGTTAGTTTAGTTTAGATTAGGGGGTATGTTTATTTGGGGGGTGGGCTTTTTATTTTCATAGGGGTATTAGATTAGGTTTAATTTTTTATATAATAATTTGGCTTATTTTTTTCTGTTATGTTAGACTTTTTATTTTTTGTAATTTTAGATTTATTTAATTTAATTTTAGCAGTTTTTTTTAGTAATATTAGATTTGTAATTTTAATTGTAACTTAGTATTTTTTTATTGTATGCTATTGGGGTTAATTTAGGCGGTTTTAGGTTAGGGGGCTTAGTAATAAAATTAGTTATTTGGGTTGTGGGGGGTTGGCGCTTTAGGAGATTATAGGTTAATTAGGTTTAATGCGATGTGGGGGTTGGTGGTTTAGGGGTTAATAGTGTAATTAGGTTTAATGCGATGTGGGAGGTTGGCGGTTTAGGGGTAAATACTTTTATTAGGTAGATTGTGATGTGGGTGAATGGAGGATTAGGGGTTATTACATTTATTAGGTAAATTGTGATTTGGGTGAATAGTGGATTAGGGTTTAATAGTTTAATTAGGTATATAGCGTTGTGGGGGGTTGGCGACCTAGGGGTTAAGACTTTTTATTATTAGTTGTGATGTGGGGTGATGGCGGATATATGGGTTTTGACAAGTCAAGTTTATTTTTGGGAGGCGGGTTAGACTGTTAAGTGCGATTTAACTTTTTTTTTTTCAATATGTGTCGGCAATTTCTAAACTGACATAAGTCACTGGCGACTCCAGAAATGTGTAATTACACACATTTCTGAACATCACTAGTTTATCTGACTTACGGCAGTGCGGTTTATGTGATTCCCCGATGTGCCAGGGGAAATTATGGGCGACGCAGGTTTCAGCAGTTACGCTAAAGCCTGCTTCTGATATGTTATCTCATTGATATCATGTCCGCGCTAAAAATATTCTCCCTATAGACTTTAATGGAGAGTGGAAACTGAAAAAAAAAACCTATACTCTCATGCTAACCAGAAATGAGCTATTATTATGCATTGCAATGATTTTCACATTGAAATATATGTATTTAAATATATATTTGTCTATGCATCTGTATATATACATATACCTGTATATTTTTTTATAGATATATAGTAATAATTCAGATATATACAGAAATATATATATATATATATATATATATATATATATATATAACATTTATTTCTGTGTGACAAACATTGGAATATACAATCTGCAAACGAAAAAATGGGTTTAGTGCTGTAGGTCTAATGCAGTGTTGGGTTAGCGAACTTAAAGATAGTTATCTTAAGGCTAATTACGTAAATATTAAACATAAAAATAATATAAAAATTATTAAAAATAATTATAAATAATTGTTAAAGAGGTTCCAAAAAATTCTAATAAGAATAAAGATACACATACTAATGAAAATAAAAACTATTATCATCAGAACGGCCATTGAAATAATCAGTTAAGAACATATGTGAACAATGGTGAGAGGTCTCACCACTATTCTAGTGGATATTCCCCTAGATAACAACGTTCTAATGATTATTCTGAAAGGTGGGGATCTGATGGAGGGTATTATCCTCAAAAAGACACTGGCTATAGACAACAATTGCAGTCAAACAATAATAAACAATGGTTAGGAGCATCATATAGAACACCTGAGGGCCATTTTTCATGCAGAGGCCCCCAGATAGTAATAATAGTAACCATGGATCTTACCACCCCTATTCACAAAGCTATGAATCAAATTTTGGTGTCTATAATAGATCTAGTGACACTGTTGCACAACACCATGGGAACAATGCATCTTTTAATTCTAATTTAGGGCCTCCTGCTGTGAATACTGTATCTGCACAACCTTTTTTAGAGCAGGGTCCACGCCAGCAATCCTGGAAACAAAAGACCATATCCTCTTACTTGGAGCCTGTGGTCTTCCTGACAACACCCCAAAAGGAGAAAAGACCCTACAGACACAGGGATGTAGAGGACGTGGAACAGCTGTCAAAAAGACAAGACTACAGGCATTAAGTAAGGGGATTTTTAACTTGTCATATCATGTTCTAACAGATAATGAGGTGAGGATATTGGGAAGGGGACTTTGTTTAACATAATATTTTTTCTTTGTTTGTTGATTTAAATAGGTTTACCCAAAAATTATCAATGCAAAAATATTTTGCTAAAAAGCGACTTAAGGATCAGACTAGAGTCCCCATCCTGACCGACACTATGGATATGAGACTTGAACAGTTACAAATCCCTGTTTTTGAACCTGACTCTTTGGCTGAACAATTATGTGAAGATTACATTTATACTAACTTTAGAAATAAATCTAATTTTATGCCACAATTGAATAAAAATGTGTCAGGGTTTTTTCCCAGTTGTGTTTGCCATGTGCTGCTGGCAGCCATTCTACTCACCTCTCTTCCTGACTATGGTGCATTGTAGGGGATGCTGCTCAATTCCTGCACTTCCTTTTATGGCCAGACTGGTGTGAATCATCCATGTGAGACAGGATGCAGTCTCAGAATTGTGATGTCATCACTTATTATTTAAAGGGCCTCTGTTCAGTATGCTTTGCCTTTGCGTTGTCTCAGACCTGTTTGTGAGAGTTCCTGTGTATTACCTGGCTGGCTGACGTCCTTCCTGGTAACTGATCCCTGGCTTGTTCCTGACTCTGCTGTTTTTCTTGTTCCTGATTCTGGCTCGTCTGACTATCCGCTTTGGCTCCTGACTCGGCTTGTCTGACTACCAGCTCTAGTTTTGATTCCTGGCTTATTATTTGACTTGTGGACTTTTTATTATTTTTTGCTATTAAGAAAGGTGTGATTATTTTTGTACTTCTCATCTCAGTATGATTCCTGGCACACTGACATTACTCAAAGGCCATGAATCCTGATGGTGCTAATAATCCACCTTTACCTGCCATCATTTCCAGGATGGATGTACAGGATCACCGCTTGGATCAATTGGCACTAGCCCTGCAAACCCTGCTGACTCGCACTGCACATTTGGACCAAAGTGTCCTGCAAGTTATGGCTGCTCCTGTTTCCGCTGCTGCCCCTATGCCTACCAGGAGCATGTCCGGTTCTGCACCTCTACCTCAGCGATATGGAGGTGAGAGGGTTTTTGAACCAGGTGGTCATTTACTTTGAGATGTTACCTCAGGCGTTTCCCTCTGACAGAGCTAAGGTGGGATTTCTCATCTCGTTACTCTCTGACACAGCTCTTGCCTGGGCTAATCCCTTGTGGGAGACTAATAAACCTGTGATTTAAAATTACCCTGAATTTGTGGCCTCCTTTTGAAGGATATTTGATGTTCCGGCTCGCTCCTCCTCTGCTGCTAAATGACTCAGTATGCTATTGAGTTCTGTATGCTTGCCGCAGAGGTAGGTTAGAACAATGAAGCCCTTGTTGCCGCCTTCTTTCATGGGCTCTCTGATGCGATTAAAGACTAAGTTGCTGCCAGAGATTTACCAGAGGATCTCGATGCATTGGTGTCTTTTTGATCCTAATTGACATCAGACTCAGAGAGAGGCCCTCTTTCAAGGAGCGTTTGCGGAAGCCTCCTGTTCCATTGTCTCCTACGTGTTCATTCCCACCCATGCCTCCCTCTCCTCCCATGCCTCCTGATCTTGAGTCACCAGGTACTGCTGAGCCGATGCTGCTGGGAATCATGCGCCTCTCCGCAGCGGAGAGGGCCTTTAGGAGGAGGGATGGGCTCTGCCTCTATTGTGGGTTACAGGGCCACCTTTTGAAGTCTTGTCCTACACGGCCGGGAAACGCTCACACCTAAGGTCCTGTAGGGGGCAAACCTTGGGTGGTTTATCCTCGTCCCCGGAACCGCTTAAGGAGAAACCTTTGGTCATGGTTGTCCTTTCCTGGGTGGACTCCTCCATAGTCACCCAAGCTCTTGTTGACTCTGGTGCTGTGGGCTATTTCATTGACAGTGTTTTTGTATCAAAGCACTCCATTTCTGTTTTGTCTCGGTCCATTCCACTTGCTATTGAGGCCATTGATGGCAGGCCCCTTCAGCCCGCACTCGTTACTCACGAAACTGCTCCATTGTCCATGGCTGCTGGGGGCTCTCCATTTTGAAACCCTCCAGTTCCAGGTGATAAACTCTCCGCATTTTCCAGTTGTTCTGGGTTATCCCTGGCTCCAAAAGCACAATCCCAGTCTCGACTGGCGCAGGTCTGAAATTTTGTTGTGGTCCCCGCAATGTATTTACACTTGTCTTCAGAAACCAGTTAAAGTCTTGTGCACTTCTTCGGTATCTCAATTGCCAGAGGAGTACCGAGTGTTCCTATATGTGTTTGACAAGGTGCGTGCCAGTATGTTGCCTCCTCACCGGTCTTACAATTGTGCTATAGACCTGCAACCCGGAGCCATTCCTCCTCGGGGCGGGGTGTACCCTCTGTCTGTTGCAGAGAATTGTGCTATGGAGGAGTATTTTACCGATGCTCTGTCACGGGGGATCACATGCAAATCCTGCTCTCCTGCAGGGGTTGGCTTCTTGCTTGTGAAGAAAAAGTGTGGCGAGTTAAGACCATGTATCGATTATAGGGGTCTTAATAGTCTTACCATTAAGAATGCTTACCCTATTCCGCTTATTATGGAACTCTTTGATCACCTCAAGGGAGCTACGGTCTTTACTAAACTTGATTTGAGAAGAGCGTACAATCTCGTTAGGATTAAGGAGGGCCACGAATGGAAAACAGCATTTAACACCAGGAGTGGGCATTATGAGTATCCTGTAATGCCCCTTTGCCTATGTAATGCTCCTGCTGTTTTTCAGGAATTCAGAGAGAGGCCCTCTTTCAAGGAGCGTTTGCGGAAGCCTCCTGTTCCATTGTCTCCTACGTGTTCGTTCCAACCCATGCCTCCCTCTCCTCCCATGCCTCCTGATCTTGAGTCACCAGGTACTGCTGAGCCGATGCTGCTGGGAATCATGCGCCTCTCCGCAGCGGAGAGGGCCTTTAGGAGGAGGGATGGGCTCTGCCTCTATTGTGGGTTACAGGGCCACCTTTTGAAGTCTTGTCCTACACGGCCGGGAAACGCTCACACCTAAGGTCCTGTAGGGGGCAAACCTTGGGTGGTTTATCCTCGTCCCCGGAACTGCTTAAGGAGAAACCTTTGGTCATGGTTGTCCTTTCCTGGGTGGACTCCTCCATAGTCACCCAAGCTCTTGTTGACTCCGGTGCTGTGGGCTATTTCATTGACAGTGCTTTTGTATCAAAGCACTCCATTTCTGTTTTATCTCGGTCCATTCCACTTGCTATTGAGGCCATTGATGGCAGGCCCCTTCAGCCCACACTCGTTACTCACGAAACTGCTCCATTGTCCATGGCTGCTGGGGGCTCTCCATTTTGAAACCCTCCAGTTCCAGGTGATAAACTCTCCACATTTTCCAGTTGTTCTGGGTTATCCCTGGCTCCAAAAGCACAATCCCAGTCTCGACTGGCGCAGGTCTGAAATTTTGTCGTGGTCCCCGCAATGTATTTACACTTGTCTTCAGAAACCAGTTAAAGTCTTGTGCACTTCTTCGGTATCTCAATTGCCAGAGGAGTACCGAGTGTTCCTATATGTGTTTGACAAGGTGCGTGCCAGTATGTTGCCTCCTCACCGGTCTTACAATTGTGCTATAGACCTGCAACCCGGAGCCATTCCTCCTCGGGGCGGGGTGTACCCTCTGTCTGTTGCAGAGAATTGTGCTATGGAGGAGTATTTTACCGATGCTCTGTCACGGGGGATCACATGCAAATCCTGCTCTCCTGCAGGGGTTGGCTTCTTGCTTGTGAAGAAAAAGTGTGGCGAGTTAAGACCATGTATCGATTATAGGGGTCTTAATAGTCTTACCATTAAGAATGCTTACCCTATTCCGCTTATTATGGAACTCTTTGATCACCTCAAGGGAGCTACGGTCTTTACTAAACTTGTTTTGAGAAGAGCGTACAATCTCGTTAGGATTAAGGAGGGCCACGAATGGAAAACAGCATTTAACACCAGGAGCGGGCATTATGAGTATCTTGTAATGCCCCTTTGCCTATGTAATGCTCCTGCTGTTTTTCAGGAATTTATTAATGATGTCCTACGAGATATGTTGCAACAGTGTGTTTTGGTGTACTTAGACGACATCCTCATACATTCACCCACACTTGAGGCTCATCATTCTGATGTTACAATGGTTCTTCAGAGACTATGTGAGAATGGCCTGTTTTGTAAACTCGAGAAATGTGAGTTCCATCAGACTCAAGTAACCTTCCTAGGTTATGTTATCTCAGTTGCAGGGCTCTCCATGGATCCTGACAAGTTATCTGCAGTTCTGCAGTGGCCTCGCCCAGTTGGTCTTCGGTCTAGGTCTATTCAACGTTTTTTGGGGTTCGCGAATTACTATAGACAGTTTATTAAAAACGTTTCTTCCTTGGTCAAACCTATCACAGACATGATCCGTAAAGAGAATGATCCACTCCATTGGTCACCTACTGCAATTAAGGCCTTGGATAGTCTTAAGACTGCCTTTGCTGCCGCTCCAGTTCTGGCTCATCCTAACCCTGTCCTGCCTTTCGTTCTTGAGGTTGATGCGTCTGAGACTGCAGTAGGTGCCCTCTTGTCTCAACATCTTATAAATGACGGTTCCTTGCATCCGTGTGGTTTCTTCTCTAAGAAATTGTCTCCAGCGGAGTGCAATTATGAAATTGGTGACAGGGAATTACTGGCCATAATTTTAGCACTTAAGGAATGGAGGCATCTTCTAAAGATTACTAGCGTGCCAGTGCTCATTCTTACTGACCACAAGAATTTAACTTATCTATCTGAAGCAAAACGTTTGTTGCCCTGACAGGCTAGATTGGCGCTATTTTTGTCTCGGTTTAATTATGTAGTCTCCTACCTGCCTGGTAGTAAGAATGTTAGGGCTGATGCCCTCTCTCGACAATTTTCGCCTCTGTCCAAGAAGGAGTCTGTACCTACTCCTGTTATACCTCCTGACCATATTTTGGCTACCATACGCACTAATTTGACTTCTCCCGTGGGGGAGGAGATCCTGGCTGCACAAACCAATGCACCTCCTGAGAATCCTAGTGGTAAGTGTTTTGTTCCTGAGAATCTTCAAACTAAACTTTTGCACACTTACCACTATCCTAAAGCCGCAGGTCACCCAGGCAAGAACCAAATGATTTGGTCTGTCATTCGACAATTCTGGTGGCCAGGTCTTCGTTCTGATGTTGCTGCATATGTTACCTCCTGCTCAGTTTGTGCACAGAATAAGACTCCTCGATGTATTCCTGTGGATCTTCTTCAACCTATTGCTAATGGTGAGCGTCCTTGGACACATCTTTCCATGTACTTCATTGTCGAGCTCCCTGTTTCCAATGGCAATACTGTTATCCTGATGGTGGTTGACCATTTTTCTAAAATGTCACATTGCAGTACCTTGATGAAGCTGCCCACCGCTCAGGAGCTTGCTTCAATTTTTGCCCGGGAAGTCTTCCGTTTACATGGGTTACCCAAGGAGATAGTGTCGGACTGGGGTAGCCAGTTTGTCTTGAGATTTTGGTGTTCCTTTTGTGCTCAAATGGGGATCCAGCTTTCCTTCTCTTCGGTATATCACCCTCAATCCAATGGTGCTGCGGAACGGTCTAATCAAGCTCTGGAACAGTTCCTCCGTTGCTATGTCTCAGATCACCACAATAATTGGTCTGAACTATTACCTTGGACAGAGTTGTCTCGTAATAGTGCTATTAATGCTTCCTCCAAGATATCCCCGTTCATGGCAAATTATGGGTTTCAACCATCCTTGTTGCCCGATTCATTCATGTCTCAGGATATTACGACTTTGGAGGAGCATCTCCGGCAACTCCGTTCCACCTGGGTGCAGATTCAGGATTGCCTTCATCGTTCTATGCAACTCCAAAAGTTCCAGGCTGATCGTAGGCGTCTGCCCGCACCTTCCTACCAGGTTGGTGAGACAGCTTGGCTGTCCTCCCGCAACTTGAACCTTTGTGTGCCTTCCAATAAATTGGCTCCCCATTATGTTGGTCATTTTCGAATACTCCGACGGGTTAATCCTGTGGCCTACGCTCTTGACCTTCCTCATGCTATGCGCATCTCCAATGTTTTTCATGTCTCCCTCTTGAAACCATTGGTTTGTAATCGGTTTACCACTGTGTTGCCTCGTCCCCATCCTATCTTTGTTGACAACCATGAGGAGTATGAGGTCAGCAGAATTATTGACTCTCTTATGTCCAGGGGATGTGTACAGTATTTGGTTAACTGGAGAGGCTACGGTCCGGAGGAGTGTTCTTGGGTTCCCTCCTCTGATCTTCATGCTCCCGCCCTCCTCTGTGCCTTCCATGCCCGTTTCCCCAATAAGCCTTTTGTCCTCCTGCGGGGGAGGGGTCATTGAGAGGAGGGTACTGTCAGGGTTTTTTCCCTGTTGTGTTTGCCATGTGCTGCTGGCAGCCATTTTACTCACCTCTCTTCCTGACTATGGTGCATTGTGGGGGATGCTGCTCAATTCCTGCATTTCCTTTTATGGCCAGACTGGTGTGCATCATCCATGTGAGACAGGAAGCAGTCTCAGAATTGTGATGTCATCACTTATTATTTAAAGGGCATCTGTTCAGTATGCTTTGCCTTTGCATTGTCTCAGACCTGTGTGTGAGAGTTCCTGTGTATTACCTGGCAGGCTGACGTCCTTCCTGGTTCCTGATCCCTGGCTTCTTCCTGCTGTTTTCCTTGTTCCTGATTCCGTCTCGTCTGACTATTCGCTTTGGCTCCTGACTCGGCTCGTCTGATTACCAGCTCTAGTTTTGATTCCTTGCTTGTTATTTGACTTGTGGACTTTTTATTATTTTTTGCTATTAATAAAGGTGTGATTATTTTTGTACTTCTCGTCTCAGTCTGATTCCTGGCATTTTGTATTGCTAGCGCATTCTTCTGCACACACAACTGATTCCTGGCACCCTGACATAATGTGCATATTGAAATATTCAGGCAGTTAGTAAGTGATGAGTTAGATCGTATTCCAAAGAATACTAGGAATATTAAAAATAATCTTTTTGGTAATGAAAAAAGAACTTTGGATAGTTTAAGAAATGACAAGTCTCTTGTCATTAGACAGGCCAACAAGGGGGTAGGGTGTTCCTACAGGATTTAGATGATTACCTTTTGGAGGCCAAGAATATTCTTCATAATACAACATACTATGTTAAATTAAATTATGATCCCACCTCCCAATATAAAACTATCTTGGTGGACCTTGTGGACTATGCAATTTAGGGAGGGTATAATATATAAAAAAGAAAATGAGTTTTTGATGCCTTCTGAACCAAATTATGCTTTTTACTATCATCTTCCTAAGATGCATTAGGATCCACTATGTCCTCCAGGTCGCCCCATTATAGCAGGCATAGGAAGTCTCGCCGTTAATGTCTCTTCCTATGTCGACTATTTTTTACAAAAATTTGTTATAGGTCTGGATTATTATATCCGTGATTCTTCAGATTTAATTCAAAAACTGGAATCCCTGACTATTACCTCAGATTTAGTATGGATCACCTGTGACGTACAAGCACTGTAGTCTAATATTTCCCATCAATTGGGTATTTTGGCAGTACCTGACAATTTACAACAAGATCCCTATCTTCCTGATCATCAATGTGAGTTTATTTTACAACTTGTATCTTTTATTCTTAGGCATAATTATTTTATGTTCCAGGATGAGTTTTATCTTCAAATCAAGGGTACCGCCATGGGTACCAGGTTCGCCCCTAGTTATGCTAATCTGTTCATGGGGTCTTTTGAGCAATCCTATATATATGACCCTGCATATGGGGCGAACCTGGTATTCTATGGGCGGTACATTGATGATTTGATTTTTGTTTGGAAGGGGGACCTGGCCTCTGCTAATAATTTTGTTAAACATCTCAATAACAATGACAGGGGACTTATCTTTACTAGCTCTATAGCTAATGTGACTACTGTATTTTTGGACCTTGCAGTAAAATTTGATAATGGGAAGGTCACAAGTATTACTTATTTTAAGACAGTAGACTGTTACTTGGAGCCTGTGGTCTCTCTGACAACTCCCCAAAAGGAGAAAAGACCCTACAGACACAGGGATGTAGAGGACGTGGAGCAGCTGTCAAAAAGACAAGACTACAGGCATTAAGTAAGGGGATTTTTAACTTGTCATCACATGTACTAACAGTTGATGAGGTGAGGATATTGGGAAGGCGACTTTCGTTTAACATTATATTTTTAATTTGTTTGTTGATTTAAGTAGGTTTACCCAAAAATTATCAATGCAAAAATATTTTGCTAAAAAGCGACTTAAGGATCAGACTAGAGTCCCCATCCTGACCGACACTATTGATATGAGACTTGAACAGCCACAAATCCCTGTTTTGAACCTGACTCTTTGGCTGAACAATTATGTGAAGGTTACATTCATACTGTAGGTACTGTAGAAGGTATAGCTGTACCGCACACCTTTTTGGCCGTAACGAAACGTAACTACCACACAATTTTTCAATGGGACTTCCAAAAGGGCCGGTATTACGAGTTTGCCTGTCCAGCTAAAAAGTGAGCGGTACAGCCTATAACTACAAGATCTGTACCTCCACCTGAAATTCAGTAGTTATGAGTTTTACTTTACAAAGCTTTACCATAAAACTCATAACTAAAGTGTTACAAAGTACACTAACACACATAAACTACCTATTAACCCCTAAACCAAGGCCCTCCTGCATCGCAAAATAAAATTATAAACCCCTAATCTGCCGCTCTGGACATCGCCGCCACTATAATAAATATATTAACCCCTAAACTGCTGCACTCCCGAATTGCAAACACTAGTTAAATATTATTAACACCTAATCTGCTGCCCCAATGTCGTCGCCACCTACATACACTTATTAACCCCTAATCTGCTGTCCCTAACATTGCCGCAACCTACATTACTGTTATTAAGCCCTAATCTACTGCCCCCAAAATCACCGCCACCTAACTACATGTATTAACCCCTAATCTGCTGCCCTCAATGTCGCTGCCACTATACTAAAGTTATTAACCCCTAAACCTAACCCTAAGTCTAACCCTAACCCTAACGGAACCATAACCCTAATACCCACTAACTTTAACATAATTAAAATAATTCCAAATAAAAATTACAATTAATAGCTAAATAATTCCTATTTAAAACTAAATAAATACCTGAAGTATAAAACCTAAGCTAGCTACAATATAACTAATAGTTATATTGTATCTAGCTTATGTTTTATTTTTACTTCACAGGTAAGTTTGTATTTATTTTACCTAGGTTAATTAGTTAGTAAATAGTTATTAACTATTTACTAATACTAACTACCTAATAAAAATAAATCCAAATTTAACTGTGAAATAAAACCTAACCTGTCTTACAGTTAAACCTAACATTACACTAAAATGAAAAAAATTACATTAATGAAATGCAATTAACGTAATTACAAAAAAAACACTGTTATACAAAATAAAAAAGAAATTATCAAATATTTAAACTAATTACACCTAATTTAATAGCCCTATCAAAATAAAAAAGCCCCCCCCCAAAACAAAAAAAAAACCTAGCCCCTTTGCTGTGCATTGCCCCAAAGAAATCAGCTCTTTTACCTGTATGAAAAAATACAAACAACCCCCCAACAGTAAAACCCACCACCCACACAACCAATCCCCAAATAAAATCCTAGGATTGAGCTTGCATTCTATTGGCTGATTGGAACTGCCAATAGAATATGAGCTCAATCCCATTGGCTGATTGGGTCAGCCAATAGGATTGAAATAGGATTGATTTTTTTACCCTTTGATTCCTATTGGCTGATAGAATTCTATCAGCCAATCGGAATTCAAGGGACAACATCTTGGATGATGTCCCTTAAAGGGATCCTTTAGTGTACAGCTGGGACCATATGAAGAGGATGCTCTGCGCCAGATGTTTTGAAGATGGACCCGCTCCATGCCGGAAGGATGAAGATAAAAGATGCCGTCTGGATGAAGACTTCTGCCCGTCTGGAGGACAACTTCTTGCCGCTTGGATGAAGACTTTTCCCGGCTTCGTTGAGGACTTATTGCCACTTGGATGAAGACTTCACCCGGCTGGATGAGGATGGATGTCCGGTTCTTCAAAAACTGTAAGTGGATCTTCGGGGGTTAGTGTTAGGTTTTTTTAAGGGTTTATTGGGTGGGTTTTATTTTTAGCTTAGGGTTTTGGGCAATTTTAAAGAGCTAAATGCCCTTTTAAGGGCAATGCCCATCCAGATGCCCTTTTCAAGGCAATGGGGAGCTTAGGTTTATTTAGATAGGATTTTATTTGGGGGGTTAGTTGTGTGGGTGGTTGTTTTTACTGTTGGGGGGTTGTTTGTATTTTTTTATACCGGTAAAATAGCTGATTTCTTTGGGGCAATGCCCCTCAAAATGCCCTTTTAAGGGCTAATGGCAGTTAGTGTTTATTTTTTTTATTTTGCGGGGGCTTTTTTATTTTGTTAGGGCTATTGGATTAGGAGTAATTCGTTTTTATTTTTGATCATTTCTTTTTTATTTTGTGTAATTTACTGTTTATTTTTTTTTTTCGAATCAGCTCCCCTACCCTTAATCTCCATTCTTGTAGGCTGGGAGCGCACTGTTTTTTCCACAGCGCGGGTATGAGTTCCTTCCCTCTGTTTAACATTAACAGAAACAGAAGATACCTGTCCTCACCTATTATCTTGGGTAATTCGTGATATATCAAGTACGATGCTTTGGGTGGGATTATAGTTTTGAATAGTTTACTGATCTCACCGAACACGCCGTCCCAAAATGGGCGGATAAGTGGACAAGTCCACCATATATGGAGATATGTTCCCCCCTCTCCACAGCCTCTCCAAAACCCCCATTCGCATGCGGATATATTTTTTGGAGTCTTTGGGGCATCATGTACCATCTACTCAGAAACTTGTAATGCATTTCTTGGATGCGCATGGAGACTGACTCCCTCTTGGCTCTGTCAAAAATTTGAATTCAGTCCTTTAGGTCAATGTCTAAGCTCAATTTGGTTTGCCAAGCTTCTGCATAGGTTGGGAGGGCTGTCTTCCCACTGGTCAGGTGAAGTCTGTAAAGTTGTGAGATTAGGTGCCTGGGGGCTTGTGTCATTGTGCATAGTACCTCAAATGGAGTCCTATCTCTCATCAAGTCTGATCTTTCTTTGTGCATACTAAAAAAGTGTGTGAGCTGTACTACTCTAAATCATGATGCGTATATGTCCGGTCTCAATTCAGCAAGGTCACTTTGAGTTTTAAGTTAAAGAACGCTGTTTCCACAAGCACGTATGAAGCCTTATGGGATCCACTCTCCCCCTTTATGCCCATATCTGGGTTCTCTTGCGCTGGGGTTACCGGGGAGGTTGGGGTGGAGACGTGGGGCGCTCCCCCAATCAATCTGTCCCAGGTCTTAAACACTTCTGCAATGAGGGGGTATTGCGCAATGCTAACTGGATGATTTTTGCGAGTAATCCATGCAAGCGCCCCCACATTGCCCCTCCCCAGAATCTCTCTATTAACCTGTGTCCAGGCCTTATTTGGTGAATTATGACACCATTCGACCAGTCTCTGTAGAGATATTGCTCTCAGGTACTCTGTCAAGTTCGGGACTCCCAAGCCTTTTGGATAAAGTTCCATTAACTCTCACTCTTGTGTTTGGTGCAGAGTAGAGCAACATGACCATGTTAACTATCTTAGGGCCAAACCCGAACCTCTCCAGGGTATGTCTCATAAATGACCAACCAACTCAGTCGAACGCCTTTTCAGCGTCAGTTGTAACTAAGGCTAGAGGTTTCTGATTACTCTGAGCAAAAGTTATTAATTGCAAAAGTTTGAGGGTGTTGTCTCTCGCTTCATGGGCCGGTATAAAACCGACCTGGTCCGAGGAGACCAGCCCCGGTAAATATTTATTTAAGCGGTTGGCCAGAGTCCTGACAAGTATTTTTACGTCAGAATTAAGCAGAGATATCGGTCTATAATTCTCCGGTCTGTCAGGTGGTTTCCCTGGCTTGGGGATCACAGCTATGTAGGCTTCAAGCATTGTGTGCGGTAGTGTGGGGCACTCTGGGAGGGAACTGAAAATAGCTACCAACTCAGGGGCAAGTGTATTTACAAATAGTTTGTAATACTTGGTTCCAAAGCCGTCCGGACCTGGACTCTTCCCTGTCGGTAGATCTTTTATGGCCTTTTTCACTTTGTCTACATTAATGGGAGATTCAAGCGAATCTCTCTCCTGTTCTGAGAGGCTAGGAAGCACCACCCCGCCAGTGTATTTAAAGAGATCCTGCTCTTTTTGCTTTTCTTGCGGGACGGCTCTTTCTGCTCTGAGCTTACCCTGAATATCATACAAAGATTCATAGGATTCACTGAAAACATCTGCCACAGACTTCCCATAAGCTTTGACCTCTGCATCCCGATTCAGTATCTCATAAACATATGTTTTGAGCTTTTTACGAGCTAGAGCCCTGGCCAGTAATCTACCGGCTTTATCGCCATGCTCAAAGTAAAGCTGCCTTAGTATTAGAGCCTTTTTTTGATAACCCTCTTGTAAATACCCAAGTAAATCCGCCCTTACATGTGCAAGTGTTTTTAAGAGGTTCTCGTCCGCCGGGGAGCTCTTATGCTCCTTCTCTGTATCTGATACCTGCTTCCAAAGGTCCCAATAGCGTTCCCTCCTTTGCCTATTTAAGTGTGCCCGTCTCCCAATCAGTAGACCTCTAATAGTGCATTTATGGGCTTCCCAGACAGTACTGCTCTGCATTTGATAGTTTGCATTTATTTGGAAGAACTGAGTCAATGATTCTTGGATCTCTGCGTGAAAAACCGGTTCATCGAGCAATGTGTCATCCAGCTTCCAAACACATGGAGTGACCGGCGTGTTTGGTCATTGAATGGCGCAACTGACCGGTGCGTGGTCTGACCATGTGATTGAGTGGATGTTACTGCTAGTGGTTATCGTGAGGCCTGTCATGTCCGTAAATAGGTAGTCAAGTCTTGAGTAATTTCTGTGTGGGTGGGAGTAGAATGAATAATTTCTTGTGATGGGGTGGTGCAGATGCCATATGTCATGTATTACCAGTTCAGTCAGGGAGTCGTAGATGCGTTTAAGAGTCTTATAAGGGGTGCTGGAGATTCCATTGGACATGTCAAGTGCGGGGTCCAAGGGCTCGTTCAGATCCCCTCCCATGTACAACACACCCCTTTAGACTTCCAGTAGTTTGCGGGTGACTTCTTGTAAGAAGAGGTGCTGGGATTGGTTGGGGCAATATATGTTGGCCAAGGTGACTGGTCTGCCAAAAAAGCAGCCCGTGAGTATGATGTATCTGCCATCTGAATCTCTAAAGACTTGGTCAGCCTGAAATGGCATGTTTGCACTAAGTATTATTCCCACCCCATTCTTCTTTTTGGGCCCCGATGCAAAATGCGCTGTTGGATATCTACGGCTGTACCACTTTGGCTCGTGGTTCCTGGAAAAATGGGACTCTTTTAGGTATACTATTTCCCCCATTCTGTGTAGGTCATTGAGGGTAATAGATCGCTTACTAGGGCTATTAAACCCCTTAACATTGACCGTTATAAGTTTTACTGAGAGAGTATTCCCCCTTCTCTGCTGAGGGGCCATTTTGGTTTAGAGTGTCTGGGTTAGGGGGTTGAAAGGGGGTTAGAGGGGGGGGGAGAGGAGGGGAGGAGAAAAGTAGTACAGGTAAAAAGGAAAGGAATGGGTCAGTGGGTGGAAGGTGATGGGAAGGGATTGGATGCAATATATGAAGCAAGAAATGGAACAGTTGTGTCTCAAGCCCTTGACTCTCAACAAAAATAATATATATATTTTGAGAAAAAAAAAGAAAATCAGGGGTAGTTATCCCTGAGCAAACACATTATTAAACATAAACTTTGGAACATTTTCATTTGTTTCAGAACGTACTAAAAATAATTATATGTTGAACAGTTCTATACTCTTAACCATGCTGTTGGGCTTAGTATAACCATGTCCTGCGTCTCGTGCAATGTACCTGTTTTTAGATGCTATAGGGGGGGGTATCACAAGTAATGTTTAGCCATTGGGGTTGTCTTGAGGGGAGGGATCAGGAGAACCATCTAGAGTGCTAGTCCACAGCCTACTAGGTTAGGGATGGATTCCTGTGTGATGTGGTCGGTTTGTATATGCTTTCCTCTCTCATGATGGAATATGAGTTGTGTAGGTGTCTTAGGGGGATTAGGGGATAATGGCTAAGTGTTAGCAGATAAGTGGGTCAGTTGCATCCGCCTTACGGACACACCTACATCAGTGGTGTCTTCCAGGGTTTGTATAACTTGTGTGTCAACCGTCTAATAAAGCTTATGGTGTTCTTATATATGGTATGTGGTTGATAGCGGACTCGTCTTATGTGTCCCTAGCGCCATGAAGTGTCTTTGTGTCGTTTGTATAGGGTACAGGTTTCCTGCCCATGAATTTTTGCTTAGTCCCCTTCGACTGCTCACATGGGTTACCTATTGAGTGAGCACTACACCCCAATCCAATCCGTCCCGTTAGTGAGAATATGTGGCCCCCCTCCTTCTCATCCTTACATCTCCATTTCACATCAACAGCCCAAAATAGAAAAATAAAAAACCATAGTTATAGTTATCTCTATATATACAGTCTCTTCTTTTTAAATAACATAACATAACTTTGAGTTACAACAGGCACAGCTTTCTAACTTAATTTTAAACTTATCTGCATGCGTTTGCTGAGTGCAGTCCATGACAAGCCCAGTTTTGTCCTAATAGGCTTATTATCCTGGTCCAACAACTTTGGCAGCATCTGGATTCAAGGTCAGTTGTTCCCCTTTACGCTTTCTTCAGCCTGGGTGGTTTCTGATCCCTTCTAGGCCTCCTTCCCGAGGATCCTCTGGAGCCACTGCCGGCTGACGGGGGTCTGATATCCAGACCAAGAGCCTGGTTAAATGCGGGCAAGTCTTTGAGGGTTCTCAGAACATGAGAAGTGTTATTCATATTGGCTATCAGGCAGGTGGGGAATCCCAATCTGTATGGAATTCTTCTATCCTTTAAAACAGATGTGATGAACCTTAAGTCCCTTCTTTTTTGTAGTGTAGTCGGGCATAGATCGAAATAAACTTGAACCTCTGCTCCCCGAAATTCAAGTGAGTTTTTTGCTCTGGCGAGTCTCAAGACCATCTCCTGGGTGGTTTGGGCTGCAGAGCTCTGTGGGCTCTTTCTATTGGGATTTCTGTTGCTGCTTTATTATTTTTGAGGTATTTGATAAAGTTCTGTATATATCCCAGCAGAGCAGGAAGGTCAACATTTTCTGGAACACCACGCAATCTTATGTTGTTCCTCCTGCTCCTGTTCTCTAGGTCCTCGATTCTGTCCATCAACGTGTGGACCACACTTTCCTGTGCTTGGGAGACACTAGACTGGTGCTGCAAGTCTGAGCAGATGGATTCCTGCTTTTCTTCAATATATGTGACTCTTTGCGCCACAGCCGATATTTCATTTTTAAGTTCCCCAAACATAGACTTAAAGTCCTTCATTGCCTCTTTTATATCATCCTTTGATGAGAGATGCTTGATATCTTTATTTTTAAAGGAAATTGTGGCTCTGCATGCTGAGGTCTGTGTTGTGGATCTGGGCCTGTGTGTTATGTGTGGCCAGAGAGTTGGTGTCATGTATTACCCTGGATTGCTGTGATGCGGCGTCTGTGGATATCAAATAATTTTCTATTGCTGTGCTCTGTGAGTCTTTTGTCGGCTTAACGCTTCTCTTTCCTGACATTGTATTGCCCTGTTTTTCCTGCTTATTAATTGGCAGGCAAGATGTCTTTCCTATTATGCATGAGAGGTTAATGATTGTCTCTGAGTGCCTCCTTTTACTCCTCTAATGAGACGTGGCAGTCCGTTATTATATTGCTTATACAGGGGTTCTTGCAGCAATTGACTTGGCAGGGATGCATAAATCAAAATCTCTTACTCTTGTGGGCCTCTGCTGCCGTGCGGGGGGATTAAGGCAGTGTCTTAGAGCTGTTTTGGAATTGAGCCGTCTAGCCAATAGTTGTTCTCAGTGAGTGGCCAAAATCTGTACCAGGCCTCAGGTCTTAGAAGCTCGGTCTAGCTCTGAACTGTCCAGGGAGCAACCTCTTTTAGAATTAAGCAATGTGACCGCGTGTGTGGCTTTTGTATTGGGCCAATCTAGCTATGAGGAGACTTTTTAACAGGTGCGTGTATGTACCCCAGATTACCTAGGGGCAGCGGCATGTAACTAATCCCGGTCCGTCCCCCTGTGTGAGCCTACCGCCGCTCTCTCGTCTGGGCTGGTGTTAGTGCCTGGGAGCACGCTCCCTGTGTGCCGGTCTTTTAGCTGGTCAAGGTAACTGTGATTTTTTGTTGTGGCTCCCTGTTCGTTAGGCCCCGGCACTGCCGAGTCCCGCTGAAGCCCTCCTCTATTGACTCACTTCTGAGTGTCGCCGCAATCTTTCAAAGAGGTAGATTTAGCAGCCGATGCTTCACTGAAGATCTGGGGAATCTTTTTGACCCTGCTGTGCAGTTTGTACGCTCTGAATTTAAGTGTTTCACATCAGGGACTACAGAGCTTCGTTAATGAGCAGCCATCTCTGATCGTGCCTAAGCTCTGCCCCCGATAAATGTATTTTTTTTATTTAATTTATTTGATTTTATTGTAATGTTAGGTGTTAGTGTGAGGCAGGTTATGTTTTATTTTACAGGTAAATTTATTTAACTAGGTAGCTAGTAAAAAGTTAATAACTATTTACCAACTAGTCTACCTAGTTAAAATAAATACAAACTTAGCTGTGAAA